>NC_088424.1:12321789-12613408 GCF_034236695.1 Oncorhynchus nerka | reverse complement strand
GTAGGTGTGTCCAAACTTTTGACTGCTACTGTATGTTCATTATTTTATGCTTGGGAATTGCATTTACCATAGTGACGAGGACAATGTTGATCAAGATCAATAGCTAAGTTAAAAAGTGGTATATTCATAATGACATTAGATAAACCAACAAACAGAAATCTTTGTATCTAGAGTAAGAGAGTTTTTTGTGTTGCACTTTACTGTAATAAATGTTTATTTACAAGTTTATTCTTCAGTCTTTGCCTCTCTAACCTGTAATACAAGACAACCATCTCATGCCCCATTCCCAGCCCTCTCTCCAAGCCTCAGTCCTCTCTCCAAGCACCAACCCCCAGCCCTCTATCCACCCCCATGCCCAGTCCCCAGACCTCTCTCCAAGCCCCAGCCCCACTATCCATCCATCCCCAGGCCCTGGCACATCCAGCACAGACATTGTAGCAAACACCCAGACTCCCCCATGCGGCTGCATGCCTAATGAATCGATGATAGGCTTTCTGTGGTGCAAGGGCATGTGTATCTTTGCTTTAGCTAATGGATACATGTTTATTGGTAGGCCTATTTGTTCATCATTTTCGTTAAGCCTATTTCACGAAGCTATACATGGTGTTTCAATGCTGTCATATTTAGACTGCTGGCTGGTGGCAATGATATAATTACTTGTTCAGTAATTCAATTTGGAAATTCAAACATTGCAGATTGTAAAATAAATGTTTGCTGCAACTAATACTAATCAGCTACCACGAGATGTTTTATAATATGCACCTGTCCTGTGTAGGCTACCTGAACCTGCATGACATGAGCTGCCCCCGTGCTCTCTCCCAGCTTGGATGGAAAGCTGTTGTGCGTAAAAAAAACAGTTTAACAATGCCAAATAATAGTCAGTCCACCTTCAAAACACTAGCTTCCTGGGGATTGTTTCTTAATTCAGTACACTATCTATAGCCATCTATCATCTATTTAGATGCTATTTATGAACTTTGTATAAAAACTACACAGCAGCTAATGGTCATCCTCAATAAATACAAATAGCCTAACAATGAGGAAAAATGTAGTTGGCTCGAGGATAAAAGAAGCAACTATTTATTGTTTTCTGGCTAATAGCCTACACAAATGGCCTGCAATATTCAAGGTAAATTAAATTAAATCCAACTTCAGAGAATCCCCTGGGAAAAAAATTCACCATGGCCTGTCTGTCCAGGTTGCGGGCCGACTGTTTTCTATACCGAGTATTGCCAACCCAGACAGTCTTTCCTGAAACATTGTGCATTGTATGCCTATGTCCACTGTGATGCACACAATTTAAACTTAGTTTTGAATGGTGCGTGCCAAGACATACCAGAGGTAAAGGACTGCTGATATTTACGACCACACAACACAAACGGCGGTTCACCAGAATGAACAAAATTGCAACCCTCTTTTTTTTTTGTCCACTAAACATGATCATCTATTTGCGTCTGCCAATGTATTGGCTGTCCAGTATCCAGACGACCTGTACAGTTCATCTCTTTCCGTGACCTGTCGAGGCCGGCGATTAAGGAGAATGAGTGGCTCAATTAAAGATGTTGCAGAGCTGCTCTATTTGAAGCCCAACTCCCTTCGGCCCAGTTTCCCTGATGTTTCCCAAGGTAATAAAGCTGTTTTTTTTACCATCCTGTAACTGTCGCTTCTGCGGAGAGATTGTTTTCTAAACTAAAACTCATGAAGAACTACCTCAGAAGCAAGAGCCTACTCTTGTTCTGATATGCCTTTTGAGCACCTGTGTAAGCTCCACTCATTACACTGGCGTAGCCTTGACCACGGCATTTGTCAACCGATATCCTCTTATGTGTTCAATCAGTATTTTATTTTTTATTTGTCAAGACCTGAGTCACTTTTTCAGTCATATTCCTAAAGCCCAAGAAACAAACACTTAGCTTCCTACAGCAGTACATACATATGGAAATGAAAAAGGTTCATATGAATGACATTTTGAAGGGTTACTAGAAAATAGATATCTATGACAGGTGCATGGGCCCCCAGAGCTGCGAGGGTGTCTGGTATGCCAGTGGCAAGACATTGGCACATTCTTAGGAAAAAAAGGGTTCCAAAAGGGTTCTGCGGCAGTCCTCATAGTGGACAGAAGTATTTTGGGTTCCATGTAGAACCTCAAGCTGCGAGGGGAAAATGATTGTGCACAGGCACATTTACTGTAGGTTGTCTGCCTCTGAAACTAGCTGAGGATCAAAGACGTGGGTTTCTTTATTACTGTACATTGATCCACGTGTATTTGACGGGGGGTTGTACCACGATGAAATAATACACACCATAAACACGTGATAGAAAACCACAGCTACTGTTAGTGTGTATTAATCCATTTGTGGTATAGACTTCCGGGGTGAACACAGTCCTTGGCAGTGTGATATTCAGTGGCGTGTTGCTTAGTCTAGTCAACGGATGCTTATTTATCATGTGGCTACTGTTAATGGTGCAGTAGAAGCACAACCATATCTGTTTCTCATTCATCACCACAGACCAAGTGGGAAATATACAGAATCACAACAACAATACTCTCAATGATAACTCCAATGTAGTAACCTGGGTAACCGAGAGTTGACATATTGATGTCTTTTATTTCATCTTGAAAGCTACAGTATTATGCCAAGGCTCACTAGTACACAACTGTATAAGGCCGGCATTCAGTATTAATTAGATACAGTATAGTGAAGAGGTCCTGTGTTTGGCTGTGGGAGGAAGTACAGTATGATCCATCTCACACACACACACACACAATAGTACAGAAAGAGACGGTCTTATGTACTCAGCACGGCCACGGACTCACTGTTTTGCGACGTGTGCACATGGAGTTTCCAGCGCTTACAGACAGGCTCCAGTCTCTACCATGCAGGAGGGTGACGATAATAACAGCATCACACTCATTGTCATCAGACGTATGATCTTAGCTCTACTTTGTCCTATCAACTGATCACACAACCTTTCCAAGAAGAATAGATACAGCAACTTTTGATTCTTACAGGAAGTATTGCTATTGAAATGTTTTGTATTTTATGTTAAAGATTCAACTACTCGATTTTTATTGCGTACCTTGCTCCGGGTTTTTGTTTGAAAAGCAGACAGGCTTTAGTATAGCCTTGAGACTTCTAACCAAAAGGACCTTGTGCAGAGGGCATGAATAGTTGTCAAACAGGGTGTTTTATTTGATAGTGTGCTTTGGGGATTTAAAAGGAGAGAAAAAACAGACATAGGAACTGACGATGTCGAAGACTCAATTTTATCACTGGAATATTAATTGTTTGCCAGTATAAAATAAGCCATGTGGAATTAAAGCCTGCAAGTGGTAAGTCATTATCATACTCAAATTCTCTCTGTGGTTTGTTCTTAAAACTCAGCCTTGTGCACTATGATTTCTAGCCTTGATGTTTTGGCAAGTTATTCACCTTTTTAGAAATAGCTTAAATATTGAAGCAATTACTGTAAACATTAGGCCATAAAAAAACAGGCTCAATTGTTGTGATAATCGACATCGCTGCAATGCTGAATCATGAAAGAGTGGAAACAGTTGTCTGGCATAGAATAAAATAGAATAATACTTCCCAAGGGACTTTCCCAAGATACGAGGAGATAAAACAACTTAGCAAGATAAGAGGACCTGCTTCATAAATGTCACCTTGCTGAAATGTAGACCTATTAGTGCCAGTCGTAGCTCATTAAAGGGGCAGTCTGCGATCACTACATACGTTTTTGTACTTTTTACAAATGCTTTATGATATTAGCTTCTTTTACTCCTTCGTTTGGAAATAAAGTAAACAAACACTGTGTAGCCTCAAAACACGGTTATCTGATACAGAGCAGAATTCATGGTTCCTTCTATTAAAACAAGTCGTCCAGGTCCTGAGGCAGCAAAGCATCTTCAAACCGTCACACCACCACCATGCTTGACCGTTGGTATGAGGTTCTTACTGTGGAATGCAGTGTTTGGTTTTCACCAGGCATAATGGGACCCATGCGTTGTGAGATCTTATCATCTGTGCAGCTGCATCAGTACTAAAACAAAGGACAACCTGGAACCTTACATGTGTGGTTGGGTGTGCTAGTGTATGGTTATAACCAGCTCTGTCTCTGTGTGTGTCTGTCTACTAGGCACAGCCTTGGTGGTCCAGCGGGACCAGGTTCACCTGCACGACAGTGTCAGTCAGTGCCGGTTCACCTTCCAGACCTCTATGCACAGTGATGGAAGCATCGTCTTCGCCTACAAGGAGGTGAATTCCCCTCTGGCAGTCATACATATAGACTGACTTTGGTGTGCTTGTTCTTGTGTTTAGGTTCCTATTGACATCGGTAAGGTCAGTGCAGTGAACCACCCAGTCGAAGTGGGCGTCTCTGACGCGCTTGTGGTGCTTCATGAGACTGAGCAGACACCCAGTGAGTATCAACGTACTTTACTAATCTACTGTCTCTGTGTGTCTCTTCTCCCTGCATCCCTGGTCCTCCATTATGATTAGAACACTATGCCTGACCGCAGTCTGACCACCATTGACCACCTAAGTCATTATGACAGATGTCCGCAGGAGGACCGTCTATGAGTACCACAAAGTGGGCATCCTTAAAAGTCCAAGATCTCCAACTCCACTGCGGTCGAGGTGCTTCCTCTGCCCAGTAAGTCAAAGTCTGCCGAGCTCTTTATGGTAAGATCCATATGGTTATTGTTTGTGCTGGGTTGGAACGAAAATTTTACATACACTTCCGGGTTGGAGCGAGCGGTCGCATCCGCACTCGGTCCGCAGGTAGTATTACATTTCATTATAGTACAACGGTTTGATTTGTCTAATCTTAGCAATTTCTTCTTAGCTAGCTACATAGCCGTCTTTGTATCATAGATAATTGCGTAATTATCGTATTTCGTCGTCCTAACGCAGTCTACACTGCTATCTGCCCTGCAGCTAGCCAGCTAGCTAACGTCCACCGTCTACCGATTAGCAGCACAACTATTACACTCAACTGAACGACTTGATTAGTGTAGTGTTAGCTAGCTACATAGTTGTCTCTGCTGTCTTCGTATCCAAGATAATTGTGTAGTTTAGAGTGTGTAGTTTTAGAGTGATTATCTTAATTTACCGAGGTTAGCTAGCCAGCTATTTGTCGTCCTTAACGTAGGAGACACTGCTAGCTAGCCAACAGCTAGCCAACGTCTACCGAACAGAACTTCCGCACTCAACAACCCGGTCGCATTTCGCTTCGCTCCACAGGTAGTATCACATTTTTCATTTCATTTCATTACAGTACAACGGCTTGATTTGTTTGATCGTAGCTAGCTACATAGCTAGCTACATAGCCGTCTTTGTATCAAAGATAATTGTGTAGTCTAGAGCGATTTCCTAGGTTAGCTAGCCAGCTATTGTCGTTGTTTTAACGCAACGTAACGTAATCAACACTGCTAGCTAGCCAGCTAGCCCCGAATAGCAGCACAGTAGAAACTATTACACTCAACGGAACGACTTGATTAGTGTAGTGTCAACAACGCAGCCTCTGCCAGCTAGCCTACTTCAGCAGTACTGTATCATTTTAATCATTTTAGTCAATAAGATTCTTGCTACGTAAGCTTAACTTTCTGAACACTCGAGACGTGTAGTCCACTTGTCATTCCAATCTCCTTTGCATTAGCGTAGCCTCTTGTGTAGCCTGTCAACTATGTGTCTGTCTATCCCTGTTCTCTCCTCTCTGCACAGACCATACAAACGCTCCACACCACGTGGCCGCGGCCACCCTAATCTGGTGGTCCCAGCGCGCACGACCCACGTGGAGTTCCAGGTCTCCGGTAGCCTCTGGAACTGCCGATCTTCGGCCAACAAGGCAGAGTTCATCTCAGCCTATGCCTCCCTCCAGTCCCTCGACTTCTTGGCACTGACGGAAACATGGATCACCACAGACAACACTGCTACTCCTACTGCTCTCTCTTCGTCTGCCCACGTGTTCTCGCACACCCCGAGAGCTTCTGGTCAGCGGGGTGGTGGCACCGGGATCCTCATCTCTCCCAAGTGGTCATTCTCTCTTTCTCCCCTTACCCATCTGTCTATCGCCTCCTTTGAATTCCATGCTGTCACAGTTACCAGCCCTTTCAAGCTTAACATCCTTATCATTTATCGCCCTCCAGGTTCCCTCGGAGAGTTCATCAATGAGCTTGATGCCTTGATAAGCTCCTTTCCTGAGGACGGCTCACCTCTCACAGTTCTGGGCGACTTTAACCTCCCCACGTCTACCTTTGACTCATTCCTCTCTGCCTCCTTCTTTCCACTCCTCTCCTCTTTTGACCTCACCCTCTCACCTTCCCCCCTACTCACAAGGCAGGAAATACGCTCGACCTCATCTTTACTAGATGCTGTTCTTCCACTAACCTCATTGCAACTCCCCTCCAAGTCTCCGACCACTACCTTGTATCCTTTTCCCTCTCGCTCTCATCCAACACTTCCCACACTGCCCCTACTCGGATGGTATCGCGCCGTCCCAACCTTCGCTCTCTCTCCCCGCTACTCTCTCCTCTTCCATCCTATCATCTCTTCCCTCTGCTCAAACCTTCTCCAACCTATCTCCTGATTCTGCCTCCTCAACCCTCCTCTCCTCCCTTTCTGCATCCTTTGACTCTCTATGTCCCCTATCCTCCAGGCCGGCTCGGTCCTCCCCTCCCGCTCCGTGGCACGACGACTCATTGCGAGCTCACAGAACAGGGCTCCGGGCAGCCGAGCGGAAATGGAGAAAACTCGCCTCCCTGCGGACCTGGCATCCTTTCACTCCCTCCTCTCTACATTTTCCTCTTCTCTCTCTGCTGCTAAAGCCACTTTCTACCACTCTAAATTCCAAGCATCTGCCTCTAACCCTAGGAAGCTCTTTGCCACCTTCTCCTCCCTCCTGAATCCTCCTCCCCCTCCTCCTCCCCTCTCTGCAGATGACTTCGTCAACCATTTTGAAAAGAAGGTCGACGACATCCGATCCTCGTTTGCTAAGTCAAACGACACCGCTGGTTCTGCTCACACTGCCCTACCCTGTGCTCTGACCTCTTTCTCCCCTCTCTCTCCAGATGAAATCTCGCGTCTTGTGACGGCCGGCCGCCCAACAACCTGCCCGCTTGACCCTATCCCCTCCTCTCTTCTCCAGACCATTTCCGGAGACCTTCTCCCTTACCTCACCTCGCTCATCAACTCATCCCTGACCGCTGGCTACGTCCCTTCCGTCTTCAAGAGAGCGAGAGTTGCACCCCTTCTGAAAAAACCTACACTCGATCCCTCCGATGTCAACAACTACAGACCAGTATCCCTTCTTTCTTTTCT
Source organism: Oncorhynchus nerka (assembly GCF_034236695.1). Classification (NCBI taxonomy): domain Eukaryota; kingdom Metazoa; phylum Chordata; class Actinopteri; order Salmoniformes; family Salmonidae; genus Oncorhynchus; species Oncorhynchus nerka. Next base: position 12,606,089 of record NC_088424.1, on the reverse strand, counting down.
CTCCAAAACTCTTGAACGTGCCGTCCTTGGCCAGCTCTCCCGCTATCTCTCTCAGAATGACCTTCTTGATCCATATCAGTCAGGTTTCAAGACTAGTCATTCAACTGAGACTGCTCTTCTCTGTATCACGGAGGCGCTCCGCACTGCTAAAGCTAACTCTCTCTCCTCTGCTCTCATCCTTCTAGACCTATCGGCTGCCTTCGATACTGTGAACCATCAGATCCTCCTCTCCACCCTCTCCGAGTTGGGCATCTCCGGCGCGGCCCACGCTTGGATTGCGTGCTACCTGACAGGTCGCTCCTACCAGGTGGCGTGGTGAGAATCCGTCTCCACACCACGTGCTCTCACCACTGGTGTCCCCCAGGGCTCTGTTCTAGGCCCTCTCCTATTCTCGCTATACACCAAGTCACTTGGCTCTGTCATAACCTCACATGGTCTCTCCTATCATTGCTATGCAGACGACACACAATTAATCTTCTCCTTTCTCCCTTCTGATGACCAGGTGGCGAATCGCATCTCTGCATGTCTGGCAGACATATCAGTGTGGATGACGGATCACCACCTCAAGCTGAACCTCGGCAAGACGGAGCTGCTCTTCCTCCCGGGGAAGGACTGCCCGTTCCATGATCTCGCCATCACGGTTGACGACTCCATTGTGTCCTCCTCCCAGAGCGCTAAGAACCTTGGCGTGATCCTGGACAACACCCTGTCGTTCTCAACTAACATCAAGGCGGTGGCCCGTTCCTGTAGGTTCATGCTCTACAACATCCGCAGAGTACGACCCTGCCTCACACAGGAAGCGGCGCAGGTCCTAATCCAGGCACTTGTCATCTCCCGTCTGGATTACTGCAACTCGCTGTTGGCTGGGCTCCCTGCCTGTGCCATTAAACCCCTACAACTCATCCAGAACGCCGCAGCCCGTCTGGTGTTCAACCTTCCCAAGTTCTCTCACGTCACCCCGCTCCTCCGCTCTCTCCACTGGCTTCCAGTTGAAGCTCGCATCCGCTACAAGACCATGGTGCTTGCCTACGGAGCTGTGAGGGGAACGGCACCTCAGTACCTCCAGGCTCTGATCAGGCCCTACACCCAAACAAGGGCACTGCGTTCATCCACCTCTGGCCTGCTCGCCTCCCTACCACTGAGGAAGTACAGTTCCCGCTCAGCCCAGTCAAAACTGTTCGCTGCTCTGGCCCCCAATGGTGGAACAAACTCCCTCACGACGCCAGGACAGCGGAGTCAATCACCACCTTCCGGAGACACCTGAAACCCCACCTCTTTAAGGAATACCTAGGATAGGATAAAGTAATCCCTCTCACCCCCCCCCCCGCCTTAAAAGATTTAGATGCACTACTGTTCCACTGGATGTCATAAGGTGAATGCACCAATTTGTAAGTCGCTCTGGATAAGAGCGTCTGCTAAATGACTTAAATGTAAATGTACTCCAGGGCTGTATTAATTTGGCACAAAACAGACTGAAACGGGGCGGCCTAGTTGAACTTGTGCAATAAGAAGCATTTTAGTTTTTCTTTGCAAAACATTTTGCTCCAGTGTGTTCTAATGAATATTGCTCTGGCCTAGGGTTCAGGAGATGCTGTTCTATTGGAAATGCCTCTCATTGTGTGTCCAGTTCTCCAGCTATGGTCCTTTTGTCTCTTCTGAGATCGGCTTTAACTGCAGCTCGTTTAGTGGACTGCAGAGGTAAATAGTGAAGTCCAAGTAAAGGTTATTGCCATTTGTAGGTAGAGAATACACTGGAATGTTGCTGTGAAGAACCCAAAAGAAAAAAGACCAACCTATCTCTCCCATATCAGCTCTGTGTTTTCTCATAGTTGCTGTTCTCTCCTAATCAGGTGCTCCAGTGGCTACGACAGACATCGCCAGGACTGGGTAGACAGAGGCTGCCCTGAAAAGAAGCTTGAACGATTCACTATTCAATTCATTAGTTTTCTTCTGCTTCAAGGAAACTCATTCAAAACTGGATACTAATTCACTCCGTCTTGATTTCACAGGGGGGGGGGGGGGGGACACAGAGCTGAGTTCAGATGTTTCACACCAGCACCACGCCACCTTACATTGTTACTCTCACTCACACTACAACCACTCCAGTTGCTACGACAACCACAGTGAGACAACGGACCGCCACTTTCGTCGCCACGACTACCTCCACCACCACCACCACTACTACTGCAACCAGACCCAGCACCACGGTCTCCACCGCCCTGCCCTTCACCAGTGCTCCTCCAGTGTGTTAGTAGCACTACATATCTGGCACACTTTCTGACCAAACGCATTCTCCCCAAAGCGTGCACTAGTTATATTCCTCCTCGTGAATTTACTGTAAAAAGGACTGAATTGCGTGAAAATCCCACTTGTGTGAAAATGTTTGCCAAAGCCAATCCAAAGCTTCTAAACCCATGATGTGGAGTGAAAGAGTGCGCAGGGAGACGGGTATAGAATGGGAGTTGTGCTGAGGTTTGTGTTTAGCTCTGGCTGCTCAAGGATGTAGTGATGGTGAGGGTATGCATCTATATGTGGCTCTGGTGTGAACATTGACTGCAGCCATCTGACTTGCCATGAAATGATCACTAGGTGTCCAAACCAATCCTTTACCCATCTGTATGTTGTTTTGTTCTTTCAGATCACACAAAGAAGTGGTTGCCAATCTTATTCTAATGAATAATACATATGATCACGATAGGCAGGGCTTGCACTTTTGGGACTGTTCCATTGGTTCCATTAGGCTGGGCAAGCAATTAGCGAGCGCACCGAAAGTACTTGAATGAACGCCAATATGATTTTGACCCAGATCTGAGCGGCAGCCCAGCAAACTGAACATTCCGACAATGTTAGGTAACGTCCCAGCTTGTCCCCCTCCACAACACATCTAATTTCATATTATTTATGCTAAACACATTCTGACATTTAGGACCTTCATCAGACAGAACATCAGATATGGTTTATGCCTACATGGAGTAGTTACACATTTTAAGGATGCTTCTCTTACACAGTTGTTTGTGCACAAACCTCCTTTCAGTTCTGTGCTTCCCCCAGAGGCGGCTGGTAGGCTGGCTTGCTATAAAGCTGACATCCCGTCAGAGCTCGCGGAACCCTGCGTACTCCGAGGTGATACGCAGGGCGCTGGAGAAGGGTGGTGTGGTGATCATCGACCCCAAACAAGGGTTCATCATCTCTGACCGAGACCTCAGGGAGAGCTTCATGGACGGCAAGGACAGTTTCAATGACCCCGACCAGAGAATACGCTTCGTGTCAGACCAGTGCTGACTGGAACTAACCAGATCTAACCAGAACTAACCAGACCTGACCATTCAGGGGGCTTTGGGGAGGAACTAGTATTTTATACTGTGGAAGGAGAATGTATGCTTCCGCTACCTCGCAGTCCAACCAAGGTCTAAGAAACTGGTACTTTCTACCGTGGAAATGAGATTGTATGCTATCGCTACCTCGCAGTCTAGTGAAGGTGCATGAATAGAGGAACAGACGGAGTTTGTGAGACAATTCAGACACTTGGAGGACAAATTGAAGTTTGTGAGAGAATAAAAACACGCTTTGGCCTTCTTCAGTTCTTCCGTGGAATTTATTCAATGAACTTTTATTCAGCATATGACAACCTCCAGGTTGATTTAAAAAGCAATGAACGATATAAGCTAAGAATGTCATCAGCATGATGACCAGGTTTTGTTTTCCTGGTGGTCTACACTACTACAGTCTGCTGGAGATGGAAATGGCAGTGCCACAGGAGAGTCTCATGCCTATGCAGAGTTGACTGAACTCAACTACAGTGACAGAAAAAGCTGGAACAATGTACTAATGATTCTCTACAGTAAATATGCTTTACCCATTGTCATTTTCATGACATTTGTAACATTTCTAATATGTGTGAGAATGCTGTGATTGCAGAGGACTGGACACAAAATAAATTAAACTGGACAGATGAATTGACCTATTCCTCTCCGGTCATTAAGTGATGTTTACTGTAATGCATACCTTAGTGAAGGTAGGATGCTGTCGAATGTCTATGGAAAACCAAGGCAGGAGCACTGCTTGAGGGAAACAAGTGGGTGTTAAAGGTAGCACCCATTGGAACATAAACTGTTGTATGTTTGTTTTTATTTCTCCAGAAGCCCTGTGTGCAGATCCCCGGCTCCATCAACACAGGTGGTGCCACTTCCTCCTCTCAAAAACCCAAACCAAAAACCCAAACAAATGTCTTTCCTCATCTCTTTAACCGAAAAGGTTAGGCAAACTCTGTGTGTGGATGAATCTCAACATTGATTACTTCAAAGGTTTTAGTTCATGACTTTGTTCCCACACTTGCAATAGTGGAAGACAAGTAGCTAGCCTTCACATTGAAAGGTCTGTCTGTAGGAGCACAATGATAAGCCACAAGTTACTTGACTGATTATTTTATTGTGCACTATAATTTACAATGTAAAATCAAACATCAAATGTACAAGGTTAGAAAGAACTAACGACCATAGCCCTTTATTGTGGGACTTTCTGTTTACCTGAAAATACAAAATGACGTATTACGCATATTCAACAGATACTTAACATTAGACAAATCATTGATGATTAAGGATGTAATTTGACACTTTTTGCAATAACTAACTCATATGTAATTGTTCCCATAATAATGATAGACTATTAAACATGTTAAAGGCACAGTGCAGTCAAAAAAGTGATTTTTCCTGTGTTTTCTATATGCATTTCCACACTGAGGTTGGGATAATACTGTGAAAATAATTATCATGTGCTTTTAGTGGAAAGGCTGTTTAAAAAGAACACCTGCAATTTCTGCCTGTTTTTGTGGGATGGAGTTTAGGCCTGCCTGGTGGCATCACCAGGTGGTAAATTAGTTAATAGACCAATAGGAAATGTCAGTTATTAACAGCTAGTTTTCAGTTTTCCCCCCTCCACTCCACAGTCCTAGCTAAATTCTTGCTTGAGAAATTGCTATTCGCTAAGAAGATATTTTTGTTTGTTTTAAATTCAAATGGTAAAAAAAATTCACAGTTAGCTACTTAAATGTTTCCCAGAAATGATTTTACATTGAGATAAAAATGGCTACGTTTGACCTTTAACTGTTAAAACATATTAAAACAATCAGTAGTATTAATCACAGCTTTCAGGCAGGAGCAACACAGCTTGTTAGTGTCCGTTCTCTTCATTACCTTATATGGCTATATGGTTACTGATTGGTTAAAAGGTCCAATAATAAAGAAATTATTGACATGTCACTCAACAACATGATATTTACGACAAATATTCTATACGAAACCAGCTTTGTTTTTAACTTCATCCATTTTTTTTTTACATAAAGTATTTACTATTTTTTTTAAATCTCATTATAAAAAAATCTACAACTCTCGTCTATGTCCACAGTGCCCAAATGAGTGGTAATACTGTCAGTCTGTACTCGGCATTGTCCTGATGGTTGGTTAAAGGCAGGTAGCACTGGTGTGAGGGGAAGCTAGAGGTCATGACAGGGGTCAACATGCCTGATCAGTCTGGCTTAGGTTTCTTTATCTGAAAAAAGATAAGGTATGTGGGTCAAAATACAGAACATATACAGTATGAGACCACACACTATTGAATACAGGAACTAATGTGTTTGTAGTACATGTGTGACTATCATGGCATGCAGCATATATATATATATATATATATATATATATATATATACTGTATATATATATATATATATACTGGTACTGTTTATATGTGTGTGTGTGTGTGTGTGTATGTATATATATACAGTGCCAGTCCAAAGTTTGGACACACCTGCTAATTCAAGGGTTTTTATTTGTACTATTTTCTACATTGTAGATTATGGCATCATGTAGTTACCAAAAAAAGTGTTAAACAAATCGAAATATATTTATATTTGAGATTATTCAAAGTAGCCACCATTTGCCTTGATGACAGATTTGCACACTCTTGGCATTCTCTCAACCAGCTTCATCAGGTAGTCACCTGGAATGCATTTCAATTAACAGGTGTGCCTGGTTAAAAGTTAATTTGTGGAATTTCTTTCCTGTCAAGTTTCTTCAAGTGCAGTTCCAAAAACCATCAAGGGCTATGATGAAACTGTCTCTCATGAGGACCGACACAGGAAAGGAAGACCCAGAGTTACCTCTGCTGCAGAGGACAAGTTCATTAGAGTTAAGAGCCTCAGAAATTGCAACCTAAATAAATGCTTCAGAGTTCAAGTAACAGACACATCTCAACATCAACTGTTTAGATGAGACTGCCTGAATCGGGCCTTATGGTCGAATTGCACCAAAGAAACCACTTCTAAAGGACAACAATAAGAAGAAGAAAACATGAGCAATGGATATTAGACTGGTGGAAATCTGCCCTTTGGTCTGATGAGTCCAAATTTGAGATTTGTGGTTCCAACCACCGTGTCATTGTGAGATGCAGAGTAGGTGAACGGATGATCTCCGCATGTGTGGTTCCCACCGTGAAGCATGGAGGTGATGTGAGGATGCTTTGTTGGTAACACTGTCAGTAATTTATTTAGAATTCAAGGCACTCTCTCTTCTATTATTCTACAATAGAACAAAAAGTAGTTTAAAAAAAATAGTAAAAATAAAGGAAAACCCTTGAATGAGTAGTTGTTTCTAAACTTTTGACTGGATTATGGTTCATTGTTTACCTAGCTAGCTAACGTTACATGTATGATCTTATTATTCGTATCTTAGAGTCATTTGCTTGGCTAGCTATAGCCAATGTTAGCTAGCTAACATTGAACCTGGTTGGTTAGCTACTTGCATATTTGCGCTCTGAATGCTCCAAGAGCGAAACGCTCTTAATTAACGAACGGACAATATGACAGCACAGTTGCAGTCACCAACGCTCTGGATAACATAACAGCCTAACCAGCTCTGCTAGGGCAAGTAATGTGAAGTGAGCTGTTCTCTCATTTGTGTCTGGAAGTAGTTACCAAGTTAGCTTGGGTGCTTGGCTGCTGTTATTTCCACAGAATGTTCAGATTAATCCTTAAAGAGATGGGTGGGGCTAAAGCTTAAGAGGGTGTGAACGATGCTGAATGGGTGTAGACAAAGAGGAGCTCTCCAGTAGTAGTACCAATTATTCAAAGGCCATTTTCTCAAAAGCCAGTTTACAAGTTTATCAATGATCAAAGCAGAATGACTTTCCCACTGTTCTCAACTGTAATGTATGATATACCATTTTGTAGCTCTGAGTCTCTACTTTAATCCAGTGTAACATTTTGCTTCATAAGACCGATTTGAGCTGGTTGGTCACATATCTCTATCCCTTCAAGAGTGGAACAGGTAGTCGCCTCCTCTCTGCCGTGACGAGACCAACATTTGTGGCTGCAGAGAGTCACGTGACACTTGATCAGTTGTTGTTCGAAAATCACAAGATATGTTTATAATTGCTAGTGAGTGACAAGTAGGGCCAGGAGTTGTTCCTGACCACATGACCTGACCAGGTAAAACTCCTGGTCCTAGTGCTAAGTGACCTGGTCTGGTCCAGTACCTTAGGCTGTTTCTTGGGCTTAGTGAAGCGGTTCGGCGGGACCACGTTGAGACCTGCATTCTTCAGAGCTGTGATCCTGGCTGCAATGTCCGACACCTACAACAAAGTGCGTAACGTTAACATGAATATTCTCTCACTCAGATCAACTTAAAAGGACTTAAAAACACCATTGAATGCATATGTTTGTATGTTTTCAGGCAAATATCCACATCATGGACATCTTTCTAATTCTTTCTTTCAATCATTTAATTTTTTCTAGTTTCATTATGTGACAATCACCAACATTCAAACATACAATAACATACAATTTTCTAGTTCTAATGTCATCATACCCGAGGTAAAACCAGAGGTAAAATCCCCCGCTTTCTCCTTTTTTCCAAAGCAAAAGTCTGCGTCTGAAATGCCACAAAGGGCTCGGGTCAAAAGTCGTGCACTACATGGAGAATAGGGTGCCATTTTGGACACTAACTAGCTATGAGACACAGAGGGCATCCAGACTTGAACACACCTGGAGGTCAGACTGATGCACCTGGGCGGCAGCTGATGCCACCTGCTCCTCCAGGTAGGACAGCTCCAGGTCAGAGGTGGAATTGTCGATGGCCCGGGCACACTCCTCCAGGTCGTCCAGCTCCGCCTCCAGGCCGTACGCCGTGCCCGCCGCCACATACACCTGAATGGCACAATTAATTTGGTACAGACAGATAGACTGACTGTTGGCATTTCAGTTTTATAACATTAACAGAGGTTAGCATCACAGTGTTCTTGAACCCACAGGGAATGTGAAATATAGTGCCTTTGGAAAGTATTCAGAACCCTTGTTTTTGTGACGTAACGGCAATCTTCTAAAATGGATTAAATAAAGATAAAATCCTTAGCAATCTATACACAGTACCCCATAATGACAAAGACAAAACAGTTTAAAAAAAGAAGAAAGTTTGCTAATTTATAAAAAATTAAAAACAAATACCTTATTTACGTAAGTATTCCGACCCTTTGCTATAAGACATGAAATTGAGCTTAGGTGAATCCTGTTTCCATTGGTAGATTCAATTAATTGGACATGATTTGGAAAGGCAAACACCTGTCTATATAAGGTCCCACAGTTGACAGTGCATGTCAAAGCAAAAACCAAGCCATGAGGTCAAAGGAATTGTCCGTAGAGCTCCAAGACAGGATTGTGTCGAGGCACAGATCTGGGGAAGGGTACCAAAAAATGTCTGCAGGATTGAAGGTCCCCCAAGAACACAGTGGCCTCCATCATTCTTAAATGGAAGAAGTTTGGAACTACCAAGACTCTTCCGAGAGCTGTCCACCTGGCCAAACTGAGCAATCAGGAGAGAAGGGCCTTGGTCAGGGAGGTGACAAAGACCCCGATGGTCACTCTGACAAAGTTCTAGAGTTCCTCTGTGGAGATGGGAGAACCTTCCAGAAGGACAACCATCTATGTAGCACTCTCAGTCCTTTATGGTAGAGTAAAAGACACATGCCAAAAGCTACCTTAAGACTCTCAGACCATAAGAAACAAGCTTCACGTCTGGAGGAACCCTGGCACCATCCCTATGGTGAAGCATGGGGGTGGCAGCATCATGCTGTAGAGATGTTTTTCAACGACAGAGACTGGGAGACTAGTCAGGATCGAGGTAAAGATGAACGGAGCAAAGTACAGAGAGATTCTTGATCAAAACATGCACCAGAGCCCGGACTTGAACCTGATCGAACATCTCTGGAGAGACCTGAAAATAGCTCTGCAGCAACGCTCCCCATTCAACCTGACAGTGGTTGAGAGGATCTGTAGAGAAGAATGGGAGAAACTCCCCAAATACAGGTGTGCCAAGCTTGTAGCGTAATACCCAAGACTCAAAACTGTAATAGCTGCCAAAGGTGCGTCAACAAAGTACTGAGTAAAGGGTCAGAATACTTATGTAAATGTAATATTTCAGTTTTTTTATTTGTAATAAATTTGCAAAAATGTCTTTTTGATTTGTCATTATGGGATATTGTGTGTAGATTGATGACATGGGATTTTTTTAATACATTAGAATAAGGCTGTAACCTAACAAAATGTGGAAAAAAGTCAAGGGGTCGGAATACTTTCCAAAGGCACTGTGTGTTAAAGGTTATACAGACACAAAGACAGACAGGTCTTACATTCTCCTCCAGTCTGCTGAGCTGTTCACCCAGCCTCTTGGTGTCCGTGTTGAGGGGTAGTGAAGGGGTGTAGGGTGGAGAACAAGCATAGTCACCCCCTTCCACCCCCTGAAGTAGGTCCTCTGTCGCATTCAACACCGTCAGCACCTCAGTGGTGATACTGCGCAGTGACATCGCTGAGTACCTCTGCACACACGCAATTGGATTTACACAAGTTTTATGCAATCCCTAAAAGCCTACGGTCTCTGTGTGGAACACATCCATTAATGTGAGAACAACAGTTTTAGACAAGCAAAGAAGAGCCAAAGAGTCAAGAGAAAGAAAGAGTGTTTGACTGGTTGACTGCATATCGCGCTACCCCTGATGCCCAAAGCACGGGCAAGATTTCAGTTTGTGATCGCACCTGCTGTAGCAAAGCGGAAAGGATCTGGAGTGTGTTTTCTAGGTCCTAATTGTTAGGACTATCCTAACACAGAGTAATGGGAGAGAGGACAGAGGGGGGAAAAAGAAAGGGAAAGTAGTATGGTATAGAGGAGCAAGCACAGAGTTGGTGTTACAGCTGTTAGTTGCTTTGAGGTTAGAAATGTCGAAAGGGTAGAGCCACAGAATTACATAGCATTTTAGGCATCTATGGGTAAAGCTAGGTGCTTTTCGTTTCTTACATTCTGGATCTCCTCTGAAGACAGTATCTCCTCCTGAACACAGGGGGCCCTCTCTTCTGGGTCCTTAGTTCGGTTGCTCTCAGTTTCTTTCTCGTCTGTATTCTTCTCAAAATTCTCCCCTTCTCTTTCCCCAAAATCATCCATCTCCTTCTCGCTTGTTTGCTCTTCTACCTCCCCACCTTCATATCCCCCTCTTTCTACTCCCTTGCTCTCTTCTTCCAGGTCTCGGGAAGTCTCGCTCTTTGTCTGGTCTGATACTTGTTCCTTTCTCTCATCTAAATGCTGTGGTCGGATGCTTTTATGGGTCTCTGTTTCAGCCTGCTCATCTTTCTCTCGAGCCTCATTCTCACCTCGCTCCACGACACACTCTACTGTCTTATCCGAACTGTCCCTTTCTCTTTCCTTCCCTCCAGCCTTCTCTTGAGGTTTGACTCCAGTCTTATCTAAAGTGCCAAACCTGTCTGACAGCTGTTCTAACATTAGCATCTCATTAATTAGATATTCATCTATCTCTTCTTCTTTCTTAAACTTGCTTTCTCCAACCTTTGTTTGGTTCTTATCGTCTTCTCTCCCTTCTCTTTCGGGGTTCGCCACCATCTCTCCATCCATCTCTACCTCCATCCCACCCAGTGTGTGCTCTAGGTTGCTGATTATTTTGTCAAACATCACCTCTCCCTCCACAGTGTCCACACTTTCTGTTGTTTCTCGCTCTCTTTCTCCCACTTCTGCCTCTCCCATCCCTCCTTCCACCTTTCTCTCTGCTTCCCCTGCCCTCTTTCCTTCCTTCCCTCCTCCAAACATCCTCTCCATCATCCTTTGTACCTTCATGACTCCCTCTTCCTCTACCTTTGTGTCCATCTCTTCGCTTTGCAGCTCTCCCTCTTTCTCACTTTCATCCTCAAAGTCAAAGAGTCTGACGTCTAGTTCTCCGATGCTATCTCTCCTCTCCTTGTTCATCCGCCTCCCTTCCACCTCCATCTCCCCCAGGTACCAGGGCTTCTCTCTCACCCTCTCCACCTGTACCCTCCTCCTCTCTCCCTCCATCTCTCCCCATCTCTCTCCATGCCACTTTCCCTCCTTCTCTCCACATCTCTCTCTGACCCAGTCCGCCACTCTATTGGACAACTTCATTCTGTCTCCTTTTCTCCCCTCTTCCCTCTCTCCCTCGTTCCTTCCCACTCTATCCAGTTCATCTTCCGTAGAGGAGAATTGGGACGCGCTAACGAGACTGGCCAGATCTCTCAACTTGGAGGTCAGTTCCTCTTTATCTCCCTCCATCTCCCACAGTGCCTCAGCGTCAATCTCCTCCCGCTCTCCACCCCCTTCTCCTCCTCTCTCCTCCCTCCCTTTCTCCATCTCTTCATCATAGAGATCCACTCTATCCAGCTCATCCTCTGTTGATGACAACTGCGCATCATTGACCTGTCTAGCCAGTCTGCACCGTTCGTATGTCAGCTCTTCCTTCTCTCCCTCCCTCTCTCCTTCTCTCTGCTCCTCCATCTCTCCATCGCTGACACCCACTCGGTCAAGCTCTTCCTCTGTTGATGAGAAATGTGTGACTTGGCTAGCCAGCATACGCAACTTTACGGTGTGCTCCTCTCTTCCTTCTCTCTCCCTCTTTTTTGTCCTCTCCTCCACCCGCTCTCTCTCCCATTCTCGCTCAACCCTACCCACTCTGTCCAACTCATCTTCAGTGGATGAGAATTCTGTGCCTCTGACCTGACTAGCTAGCTTGATTAGTGTTGACTTCAGCTCTCCACCTCCATCTCCCTCCCTTTCTTTGATCCTCTTCTCCTCCTCACCCTCTCCCGCTCTCGCTCCTTCCATCTCGATTTCTATATGCCATAACCGCTCCTCCTCCTGAGTTCCTTCTCTCCTTCCCTCCCTTCCTCCCTCGTCCTCTCCCGATCTGTGCAGTTCGTCCTCAGATGATGAGAGGTGTGCGAGGCCGACTTGGCTGGCCAGCTCTCTCAGTCTGATGGTCAGTTCCTGCTCAAGATTGATGGTCACTCCCATGGTCCCTCCTCCCTGGCCTTTAGGGGCCCCGCAGCCGGGGGCCTCCCCCTCAGGACCCCGGGGTTCAGGGGTCAGCGACCTGGAGGTCAAGCCTCCATCCAAAGTCAGAGTGTCTGGGGTGACTGCGCCAGATTGGCTGGTCTTTTTCACACTTAGTTTCTTGGCCAGGGCATCCAGTAGCGTGCTGCTATACTCCTGTTAACAGCAGATAGAAGACATAGAAGCTATCAGAGAAATAAAATGGATGTCCAACATGATAAGGGAAATAAGTGTGATTGAGGTCATAAGTGAAAGTGACAGACTGTCTCGCTTTACCTCTCCTCTTCCCTCCCCCTGATCCTTCTTAGTCCTCTTCCTCCTTCGCGTCCTCCTGACTTTGCCCCCCTCCTCCAGCTCATCAGCCCCGCTGCTCTCAGCCTCAATCCCCTCAGGGTTAAAGTTCACGTCGAAGATGCCCGGGCGGGATGACCGACGTGAAGAGGGGGTGCACCGGTGCTCCACAGGCACCTTTCTCTTCAGGATGGCGAGCAGAGGCTTCTGGGGCTTCGGCCCTTGACCTCGAATCTGATCTTCTCCTACCTCAGATTCAGAGTTGAGGGTGTCCGTGCTGGCGTGGTGGTCCAGCAAGGGTGAGGGGAGGCTGTGCTGCTGGTCGTCAGAGGCCTGAGAATCTGGTGCCTCTGACCCCTGGTTGTTGTTGGCGTTTGTCATTTTCCTGCGTATCTCCAGCAGGGCGGCGCCCCAGGCCCCCTCTCCCCCCTCGGTGTCGTCTGAGCCCATCTCATCGTAGGCGGAGATCACACCGGACTCCTTCTCCAAAACGCTGAATACCAGTGACTTCCTCTTGGTCAGCAGGCTGGGCCGAGACAGCTGTGTGCTCTGCTGGGCGATCCAGTTCCCGTCTGGGCTCTTCAGCACTGAGGACGCACCTCCGGACACACACACATCAGGGTAGACAGATGCCACACACGCACACGCACACACAGACACAGGCAGGCAGGCACACACACACACACACACACACACACACACACACACACACACACACACACACACACACACACACACACACACACACACACACACACACACACACACACACACACACACACACACACACAAACACAGGGGAGGATGCATTTATCCACCAGTCTTTTACTACAGTACATCAACAATAGGTCATTCTGTTTGTTTGTTTTCCCCCTATTGAACTGTACAAAGTTGCATGAATGTACAGTGCCTTGCAAAAGTATTCATCCCCCTTGGCGTTTTTCCTATTTTGTTGCGTTACAACCTGTAATTTAAATGGATTTTTATTTCGATTTCATGTAATGGACATACACAAAATAGTCCAAATTGGTGAAGTGAAATGAAAAAAAAATACTAAAAAGCAGAAAAGTGGTGCGTGCATATGTATTCACCCCCTTTGCTGTGAATCCTCTAAATATGATCTGGTGCAACCAATTACCTTCAGAAGTCACATAATTAGTTAAATAAAGTCCACCTGTGTGCAATCTAAGTGTCACATGATCTGTCACATGATCTCAGTATATATACACAGCAAGGGGCACCACCAAGCAAGCAGCACCATGGAGACCAAGGAGCTCTCCAAACAGGTCAGGGACAAAGTTGTGGAGAAGTACAGATCAGGGTTGAGTTCTAAAAAAAATATCCAAAACTTTGAACACCCCACGGAGCACCATTTAAATTATTTAAAAAAGGAAAGAATAGGGCACCACAACAAACCTGCCAAGAGAGGGCCGCCCACCAAAACTCACGGACCAGGCAAGGAGGGCATTTATCAGAGAGGCAACAAAGAGACCAAAGATAACCCTGAAGGAGCTGCAAAGCTTCACAGCTGAGGCTAGAGTATCTGTCCATAGGACCACTTTAAGCTGTACACTCCACAGAGCTGGGCTTTACGGAAGAGTGGCCAGAAAAAAGCCATTGCTTAAAGAAAAAAAATAAGCAAACACGTTTGGTGTTAGCTAAAAGGCATGTGGGAGACTCCCCAAACATATGGAACAAGGTACTCTGGTCAGATGAGACTAAAATTGAGCTTTTTGGTCATCAAGGAAAACGCTATGTCTGGCGCAAACCTGACACCTCTCATCACCCCGAGAATACCATCCCCACAGTGAAGCATGGTGGTGGCAGCATCATGCTGTGGGGATGTTTTTCATCGGCAGGGACTGGGAAACTGGTCAGAATTGAAGGAATGATGCATGGTGCTAAATGCAGAGAAATTCTTGAGGGAAACCTGTTTCAGTCTTCCAGAGATTTGAGACTGGGACGGAGGTTCGCCTTCCAGCAGGACAATGACCGTAAGCATACTGCTAAAGCAATACTTGAGTGGTTTAAGGGGAAACACTTAAATGTCTTGGAATGGCCTAGTCAAAGCCTAGACCTCAATCTAATTGAGAATCTGTGGTATGACTTAAAGATTGCTGTAAATCAGCAGAACCCATCCAACCTGAAGCAGCTGGTGCAGTTTTGGCTAGAAGAATGGGTAAAAATCCCAGTTGCTAGATGTGCCAGGCTTATAGGGACATACCCCAAGAGACTTGCAGCTGTAATTGCTGCAAAGGATGGCTCTACAAATTATTGACTTTGTGGGGGTGAATAGTTATGCACGCTCAGGTGTTCTGTCTTTTGTCTTATTTCTCCTTTGTTTCACAATTAAAAATATTTTTAATCTTCAAAGTGGTAGGCATGTTGTGTAAGTTAAATGATACAAAACCCCCCAAAATCTATTTTAATTCCAGGTTGTAAGGCAACAAAATAGGAATAATTCCAAGGCGGGTGAATACTTTCAGAAGCCACTGTATTGTATCTTGAAACTGTAATTGTCTAGGACATGGAAGACAAGCGAATAAATAATTGAAAAAAAAGTGTAATTTTGAAAATGATTAAGCTAGGTGTGTGGAAAGACCGTTGTAATGGTGCGTGTGAGTAATGACTAGCAGAGTTGCGGTGGCCAGCAGGGTCTTACTGGAGTTGTCCAGGCGGTCAACACTCTTCCAGTTGGCCAATCCTGCCGCTCCTCCCTCCTTTTTCAGCCCATGCTGAGAGTCCTGGGAAACCCCAGAGCACTGCATCATAACGTTGTCATCCAGCAGCGAGAAGGCAGAGTGAGACCGCTGAGACAAATACAAATAATGAAATAGTTGAATCTCTAAAGAGAGGTAAATATAATCAACATAGGCCACACTGTATATACTGTATATATAAACATGTTCTGTACTGGTCTTATGTGACAGACTGGGTTTTGAACCTGGGTCGACTGCATGCCGCAGTTAGCCCTCTGAGCTAAAGCCTAGGCAAGGCTACTGATCACATTAGGTAGTTCCCTGAACCACCTTACACTCCGTACTAACCCATATAGAGGCCTTGGCGCGGGCTGATGTGGTGCGGGAGATCTTGCAGCTGGGGGAGCTTGAAGCCAAGGGCAGGTCACCACTCTGGTTGTCGGGGAGCCAGTCCATGTCATAGTCTGGCTTCATCTCAGCTAGATTCTTCCTCCGCCGGATGATCTAGCATGAAATAAACTGAGTTGAATTCAATTGTATTGAAATGAATTGAAATTAAATGAAATTGGACATACTTTCTGCACAATGGTTGTGGCCAGTTCCTCAATCAGCTCTTCTCTGTGGTCTCGCAGATACCTTGCCTCGCTCTGCTTGTCCTAGTCAGAACAACAACGAAGTCAGCCAGACAGTCAATAAGATGTTTGCTCTTTTTAGACAACTCCATCCTGTAGAATATGTTACCTGACTGTCGGTGTGTCCCTCTGCCTTGGCGATGGCCTCGTCGATGGCCTCCTCTGCCACCCTCAGTGCCACCGTCAGGGTCTCTGCCATGCTGTGCTCTGAAAAGGGATGGGGACATAACCAAGAGGTTTCTTTAGATTAAAGTCTGTCTTGCTATACACTCACCAGCCAGCAGAGGGGGGTAGTCTGTCTTGCTTGTGGTTTGTTTGTCTTTTTGGAATACTTTTTTTGTTTTTATTTATTTTTGTAATTGTTATTTTTCAGAGGGGGGTTACATGTACAACAAAACAAAAAATGAAGGTAACCCCGATTCATAGATCCATTATAGAGATCAGTCCTTTCTGGAGCCCAGATAATTTATTTATAAATCCCATCATTAGATGATTCGGTAGCTGACCTAAGTTGTAAATATGGGAGAAAAAAAGAAGGAATTACCCGGTAATGTGAATGTATTTTTCAAATCTTGGAAAGTTCTTAAACCATTACTGTCCATGATATCAGTAAGGGTTCGGATTCCACATTTGCACTACTGGCCGCCCTCCAGATCTCAAGGCATTGTTATGAAATATTGGAGTACGGGCATGACATTTTGATTTCCAGTTACATTGTTTTTCAATTTTGCACCAAATAGAAAGTGTGAGCAATAGTAGCACCAAATCGTAATTTACATTAAGGGATAGATCAGTGAAGATCACCTCTTCCGGGGCAATCTCTATATACTCAACCAGGAGGTAGAATAATAATGTCTGGAACAATTTAAGATGGGGCAAAATGCTAGAGCCTGGAAATACAATTGAAAGTTTGGTAAAATATAGTCCTCCTACGTCTTTCCCTCTTTGTAAATGTACAAATTGTATCCGGGATCGTTAACCTTGCCATATACATTTTTATACCGCACTATGAATTTTATCCCAATAGCCAGAAGGGGGAGCCACGGGATGAATTTAATTACAGAAATTCAGCCATGGCAATATTCATTTTGAATATAGATATTCAGCCAGTGAAAGCAACTGGGATATTATTCCATCTACTGAAGTCGGATTGAATTGATTTGAGAGTTCTGTTAAAGTTTCTGGTAATGGTTTAATCTAAAGAAGGAAATATGTCTACTCCCAAATATTTAAAATGGGGAACGATTTGCGATTCCATAATTAGAGATGGAGTCCTCCATCAGGTTCCATAAGTAGAGATGGAGTCCTCCATCGGGTTCCATAAGTAGAGATGGAGTCCTCCATCGGGTTCCATAAGTAGAGATGGAGTCCTCCATCGGGTTCCATAAGTAGAGTTGGAGTCCTCCATCAGGTTCCATAAGTAGAGATGGAGTCCTCCATCGGGTTCCATAAGTAGAGATGGAGTCCTCCATCGGGTTCCATAAGTAGAGATGGAGTCCTCCATCGGGTTCCATAAGTAGAGATGGAGTCCTCCATCGGGTTCCATAAGTAGAGATGGAGTCCTCCATCGGGTTCCATAAGTAGAGATGGAGTCCTCCATCGGGTTCCATAAGTAGAGATGGAGTCCTCCATCGGGTTCCATAAGTAGAGATAGAGTCCTCCATCGGGTTCCATAAGTAGAGATGGAGTCCTCCATCGGGTTCCATAAGTAGAGATGGAGTCCTCCATCGGGTTCCATAAGTAGAGATGGAGTCCTCCATCGGGGTCTTGAGAGGCAGAAGAGCTGATTTGGTTAGATACATTTTATAAATTGAGATTAAAGCTGAATGTATCTATGATCTTCAATGCGTTTGGGAACAATTGACATACAGTGTCTATATATATAGTGAAATGTAATTTGCATATAAGGAAATTAAATGATCAGTAGAATATATAGAAATCTGTGTTATTTAAATCGTTTGCCAAATTGCCTGGGCCAGGGGATCCATGGATAATAAGAACAGCAGAGGTGAAATTGGACCTCCTAGTCTGCTGCTTCTAGTGATCCTGAACAGAGCAGAGCAGATATTGCCTCGAGTGGCGCAGCGGTCTAAGGCAAGGCATGTCAGTGTTAGAGGCGTCACTACAGACCCTGGTTCAATTACAGGCTGTATCACAACCGGCCATGATTGGGAATCCCATAAGACAGTGCACAATTGGCCCAGCATCGTCCGGGTTAGGGTTTGGCCTACAGTCTTAGTAAATAAGAATTTGTTCTTATTATTGAAAAAAAACATGGCTGAGGAATTGGCATATGGTATTTTAATCATATTAATGAAATTGTTGTCAATTCCAATATGTTCCAAGACTGACCATTCTAGTCTATCAAAAGCTTTTTCTGCATCAAGAAATAATACAGCCCAAAGAGCTGTTGTTTCTGATGATATAGTCGATGGGAAGTTATCCGAGGTTAAACGCTTTTTAACAAACCCACTTTGGACCGTGTGGATTAATATAGGTAAATTACATGCTGACCATACCGCCCGCATTGCGTGCGCAAGCGTTGCAAAATACATTTACACATGCAGTACAGGTTATTCAATCATTGCATCCACACTGCTTGCTCACGTCAACGAGTCTGTGTAGCCAGGCGGTAAAGTAGAACTTGCTTCTATTTGTGAGGCTTGATGCGCTGCAAGTCCTGCCTCTCCCATCTCCTCATTGTTTTTTTAGGAGTATATAGCCACATGGGTGATTGAAAGATGAACTGAGGTCCACACTCCAGTCCAGTTGGAGGCAGTAATGCACATTAAAGTTGGTTGTCAACTGCCATATAAAGTCCAAAGAAGAGGACTGAAAGAGGAGAGATTACTCTCATTATCTGTGGATTAATTGTCGGAGTAGAGGACCTTATGCATTTCAGGTAAAATAACAACCCAATGTTTGTATCCCAGGACAAATTAGCTAGCAACAGCAAGCTAGCTGGCTAAATTGCCATGACTGTTTAATGCTTTCGACCAGTCCCCAAATTAATATAGTTGGTTCAGAGTTCGTTTTGATATTTCAACCTGGGTGTCCTGATCGAGTCTGGTGTGGATGGTGTAGTCAGCATGTGAGTCTTGAGACGCGACGCCAATATTTTATAAAAGTTTAAAATCTGTGATTATCAAAGATAGAGGACTATAGTGAAACACTGGGTGGCATCCTTACCTTTTTTTAATAAGAGCAAAATTAGTGTATTAACTGTATTAATAATTTAATAGTGGACCTAATTGATTCCAACATTTTAAAGTGATTTGCCTATGTTCATGGTTTCCAATGCCCCTTTGAGTCCATTGAGACAGATTTGGGCTCTCAACAAGGTGGCTTCCTTCCTGTTGAGAAGAGTTCTTAAAAGGTGCAATATGCAGAAATCGCTCTGCCATTTCCTTGTATCAAAAATTCTAATAGTTCGCCAACTTTTCTGTTTATGTGGCAAAACAAGCATAGTGTTTGTACCATCTAAATACGTTTATAATAAACCAACATATTGTATTTTCAGCTGTTTGAAGCTGGTGTACAAAACTGAAAGTAAAAGAGGCAAAAATGAAACTTAAGAACGGGAAGCATAGAAATAAAACAGATCTACCAGTTCTTAGACTTGCTTTCAATGAGAATGACAGATCTATAGCTCATAAATACATTTTAACTATAAAACAACGTGAGCAGGTCTCATTGCCAACAATAGCAAAGCAGACATTGTGACGTTGAACAATATACTGGGAATAAAACCTTCGGAAGGCGAGTTGGTGCCACAGTGCTCAATAGAACTAATAGGAGCTGGCAGGGTGAAAAATACACTAAAATAAGGCCTGTTTCTTCGCGATGATGGCAAGCAGCTGGGAAATATGGTCATATTATGAAACTGGGCTCCACAGCGGATGCAATGAACTAGTTTTATCAGAAAAGAACGTTGTGAAAAATGTAATGTCTCCAGCCTACCTATTGGTTAACTTTAGCTAGCTATGACAATCAGTTTGCATTGCTAGTTAAAGCTTGCTGTTAGCTAGCCAGCTGAAGTTAGATGGCTGGCTAGCTACAGTAGTGAAAATTCCTTGTATGAACTGTGCGTAGTGATATCTCAGAATGCCATTACTCATCTATCGTATAAAAATGCAAAAATATTTGTATCTGGAATCGGCATCAATCAGTAGAACACGCCTGACTCTAATCCACCAGTTATACAGTCATCAAAAAGAGAGCTGGCCCAAGCAAGCAAAGGCAGTAGCACAGTCATCAACTACATGCACCATTTCTTCACCAACTACGGAGTTAGGAAAACACGCGTGGACCTGGATTGTGATAACTGCAGTGGCCAAAACAACAACATGTTTGTGCTCGGGTATTGTGCCTGGCGGACAATGCACAAGCTCCACCACAGTCTGGACCTTCACTTCCCCATCACAAGCCACACCAAGTTTGCCCCCCGACTGGTGCTTCGGCCTCATCAAGCAGCGCTTCAGAAAGACCAGAGTGAACACTGTCTGAGATTGCTGGTGTTGTGAAGGACAGCACTGTGACAGGGGTCAACATCCCACAGCTGGTTGGACTGGAAGATGGTACGGTGCTGGTGGAAAGCTATGGCTGGCAACAACACCTGACTCTGTACTTCAGGCCTCCTCTACAGATCAAGCAGTATCAGCAAAAAAAAATCATTGTATGAGGTTATTCTTATCTAAACTTGGGAGGTGAATTGATGTTGTGCAGGGTTGTAATGTCTTCTGATTTGTTGTTATTTCCTGTTTTACAGCTTCAGTGCTCTGGAGCCTGGTGTTGTTGCCAAGGAGCCTTCGGACTGTCGGGACCAGGTTTCAGCTGCATTGCATCCTTCCTCCCATAGATGGTCAGCCTGTAAAGTGCCACCTGGACTGGACACAAGCTATCTTTTTGACAAGATCAGACAATTTTTTGAAGAAGAGTTTATGGACATCACATGCCCTGCACCAAAGTCAAGGGCAGGACAGCAACAGGCTCTCCGATTATAGATTCCCTTGTTCATGCGTGGTTTGGGCGGACCAGTCATCAGCACTATCTGCAGTGGCTCTATTAAAATGACTCTGTTATAAAACACACACGATATACGTTGCTGCTACTATTTTTTTTATCATGCTTGCTCAGCCACTTTATCCATGATTGTATGCATATAACTACCTCGTCTATCACTATAATATGATTTTGTGACATACCACAACAATATCATGTGATCGTATCAAGTGTCCATCACATAAAAATATGGCGCATGCATCTGTTTATGTACTGTACATGTTCACCTCACTCTGGTTTCAACTCAGGTTGCATGTCTTATCTTGTATGGAATACTATGTGATAAGTGCATGTGTAACAGTATATAAAGTATGCTAATGTACTGGTGTGAAGGCATTTGGGCAGTGGTGTAAAGTACTTAAGTAAAAATACTTGAAAGTACTACTTAAGTCGTTTTTTGTGATATCTGTACATTACTATTTTATATTTAACTACTTTTACTTCACTACATTCGTAAAGAAAATAATGTACTTTTTACTCAATACATTTTCCTTGAGATCCAAAAGTAGTTGTTACATTTTGACAGGAAAATATAACCAGAATATAAAGAGTGGGAGGCCCTGGTGCACAACTGAGCAAGAGGACAAGTACATTAGTGTCTAGTTTGAGAAACAGACACCTCACAGGTCCTTAACTGGCAGCTTTATTAAATAGTACCCGCAAAATACCAGTCTCAATGTCAACAGTGAAGAGGCGACTCCGGGATGCTGACCTTCTGTCCTGGTGTCTGTGTTCTTTTGCTCATTTTAATATTTTATTTTTATTGGCCAGTCTGAGATATGGCTTTTTCTTTGCAACTCTGCCTAGAAGGCCAGCATCCCAGAGTCACCTCTTTACTGTTGACTTTGAGACTGGTGTTTTGTGGGTACGATTTAATGAAGCTGCCAGTTGAGGACTTGTGAGGTGTCTGTTTCTCAAACTAGACACACTAATGTACTTGTCCCCTTGCTCAGTTGTGCACCGGGGCCTCCCACTCTTTCTATTCTGGTTAGAGACAGTTTGGACTGTTCTGTGAAGGGGGTAGTACACAGCTTTGTACGAGATCTTCAGTTTCTTGGCAATTTCTCGCATGGAATAGCCTTCATTTCTAAGAACAAGAATAGACTGACGGGTTTCAGAAGAAAGTTCTTTGTTTCTGGCCATTTTGAGCCTGTAATCGAACCCCTAAATGCTGATGCTCCAGATACTCAACTAGTCTAAAGGCCAGTTTTATTGCTTCTTTAATCCGAACAACAGTTTTCAGCTGTGCTAACATAATTGCAAAAGGATTTTCTAATGATCAATTGGCCTTTTAATATGATAAACTTGGATTAGCGAACACAACTTGCCATTGGAACACCGGAGTGATGGTTGCTGATAATGGGCCTCTGTACGCCTATGTAGATATTCCATAAAACAATCTGTCGTTTCCAGCTACAATAGTCATTTACAACATTAACAATGTGTACACTGAATTTCTTATCAATTTTCAAAAACAAGGACATTTCTAAGTGACCCCAAACGTTTGAACGGTAGTGTATATACATACAAAAACATTCATACATATACACACACATATATATATATATATATATATATATATATATATATATATATATATATATATATATACACATATATACACTTTTTTTTAGAATATACCTTTATTATTCCCCGCAAACACTACCACCCTTTCCCCAATTGAAGTAAACGAATAAACAATAACACTTCGGCTTCTACCTTCAGTTTATACATACTATACACATTTTACAGACACAACCTATTTTACAATAGTTATATTTTGTTTGTTTTTAGTCCTTCCTCTATTTCTGATGTCAATTTGTAACTGTGCTATTTCACAAAAGTTCTGAACTGATGTACATGTTACAGACCCCGTATGTTTTACATTGGTTATCTTGTTATTAGTCCCACCCTTCAGCTCCATTCAACCTATCCCACTGTGCAGTACAAAAGTACTGAACCTTTCTACTCTCATAGTTTCTACAGATTGTAAATTAAAGATAAAAAATGTTGCTAAAATCATAATTATATTATTGATCGATTGACTTTGACTATTCAAATCACCCAGTGTTGCTGTCTGCAGTGTTAGTTCTAGGTAAATGTTGCAATTCTTCAGCCATTCCTGGACCTGTGACCAAAAACAAACCACATATGGACAGTACCAAAATAAATGATCTAATGACTCTGCCTCCTTGCAGCAAAATCTGCAGAGCTGGGAAGATTGTATCCCCCATATATATAACATTCTATTAGTTGCAAGAATTTTGGACAATAATTTAAATTGAAAAAAAATCTAAGTTTTGAATCTGGCGTTGTTTTGCGTGTCAATTCATAAACCATGTGCCATGGAATCGGTACACCGAAAATCTCTTCCCAATTATTTTGCAATTTAAATGGCACCGCTGTCAATCTTTTGGTCCTTAAATGAAACTGGTATATATTTTTAGTTATCACAATTTTCTTTAACCATTTTTGGTCTTTAATGCAGGGCAGACAGACAAGTTCCTTACCTTTTCCCCCTAGACCTGCTATTGTTACTTGCCATACAGTAAAAGTCCCACACCTTAATGTGATGTTATATGTTGACAATAATTTGAAAATAAGTAAATGTATAGTTATTTTTCAAAAGAAAAGCCACGAGTTAGCCACCATTTATGATGCATGCCACTGGAACCGGAAGTTATTTTATGAACAAAATTATAATAATGATTGGGGTGCTTATATTTGTTAACAAAAGTATGTAATTATGTTAACAAAAGTATGTAATGGAAATAGTTATTTTTGTATATCTCCTTGAGATACCTCAGATAGGTCACAGCCAGGGATCAGCCATTATGGACAACAACCAGGGTTATAAGTGCCTTGCTCAAGGGCAGATCAACAGATTTTTCACCTAGTAGACTCAGGGATTCAAACCAGCAACCTTTCAGTTACTATCCCAACATTCTAACCACTAGGCTACCTACGGCACCCCTATCTGTTCTTTCAGTAAAGACATGAAATGCTTTAGAAGGGGAAAGCCAGAAGCCTACCTTCACTCTGTCTGTAGAAGGCGTTTTCACTACAGACGCTGCCCTCGTTGCCGATGCTCTCCTCATACGTGCTACCCTCTGCAAAAAGATACAACACACAGGGCATGGGTCATGTTCAGTAGGTCAGAATGTAGCAAAAAGGTGTGAACAGGAAAATAAAATGGGTATTGGAAAACCTAAGGCATTGGACAACTTTGTCTGTTTCAAATAATTGTCTCCTGTTATGTGCGTAAACCTTTACAGGATTGGTGGGTCCCCCGCGGGACGGTTGAGCTAACATAGGCTAATGTGATTAGCATGAGGTTGTAAGTAACAAGAACATTTCCCAGGATATAGACATATCTGATATTGCCAGAAAGCTTAAAATCTTGTTAATCTAACTGCACTGTCCAATTTACAGTAGCTATTACAGTGAAATAATACCATGCTATTGTTTGAGGAGATAGCACAGTTATGAACTTTAAAATGTATTAATAAACAAATTAGGCACATTTGGGCAGTCTTGATACAAAATGTTGAACAGAAATGCAATGGTTCATTGGATCCGTCTAAAGCATTGCACATACACTGCTGCCATCTAGTGTCCAAAATCTAAATTGCGCCTGGGCTGGAATAAAACCTTTTGGCCATTATTTTGCATTTCAAAGATGATGGTTTAAAAGAAAAAAAATGTAAACGCATGTTAGTCTGGGACAGTTGTGGGAAGAGCTAGATGCCAAATTAATACAACCACTAGCATAAAAAAACCTTTAAGCAATGAGCCTGACGCAACAGATGAGAATGTTTAGCTTTAAATATTGATAAACTTTTAGGATATTTCTTCACCGTATAAGCGTAGCAATTCGCATATGGCAGTAGCTATAAGCGCAAATGTTCCATTAGCAGGAAAACACAGTTCTCAAAAGTGACCACAATTACGATTGTGCATGCATTGCTTTTATTATTAAGGTGCATTTTTATGGTGAAAATGATCTTCCCCAAACTTGAAACTCACATGTTTCATTTGGCCACTTCAGTTGTGATACACACCTTATCAAAACATATAGGCCTATGGGCTAGGCTACATGATTTGAAAAAGGAACCAAAAAAGACATGCGCCGTTTCTTCCCTTAAGCCAGGCATCATTCACAATCACACATCACACTATCCTTGATTTAATCTTGTCTTTACATATACTAAATAATATATGTGTGAAATTTGATTGGATTTAGAATGGACCATTATCATGCACCTGTCTCGAAACAGGGGCAGCGGAAAAATACATGTAATCTATGCACTTAAATAGCGAATGGTTCATTTTCACGCCAGCCAGGTAGGCTATACTCCTGGTGTATAGAGAAGCAATGTGCTTAATATTAGGAAAGTTGAGAAATAAATATTGTAAGCCTATAGAAAGCTGATGGGATCCTCCTCTTTTTAATAGAGGCCATGTTTTCTTACGCAATTGCATGACCTATTGAAATGTTGGGCATACATGGGCTCAAGAAGTCATTGATTAGATTTTCGAAAACATTTGCATTAATAGAGTGCTGAGTAGCATCAGAGATTGCAGAAACCTACTTACCATGACTAAATGTGAAGTGGAATTTGACTGCCATCGTGACTGGTGACCGTCGGTGTGACGGTATTACAGTCACCATAGCAGCCCTAGTCATACATTCTCATTTTGCTTTGAGCTCTATTCAGGTCCTCTAAATATGCACATAAAGCTGAGGTTATTTGTTGTTATGTAACTGCATTACTGGGTCTTGTGTGAGGCATTATCAACCTTATCCCTGGACTGCGTGTGCCCAGTGTTCATGTAGTTCAGAAGTGGATTGGGGAAGTGGATATGGTCATTTCCAGTCCTTTTAAGGAGGAAGGCAGTGAACTTGAGTGACATGAACTAGATTTGAGAACAAAGCCTCATTCTGTTTTCTTTGCGACTCTATTGCTAACTGGCTGTGTATTGGGGGTCCACAGGCACGCACAAGAATGCACGCACGCACACACACACACACACACACACACACACACACACACACACACACACACACACACACACACACACACACACACACACACACACACACACACACACACACACACACACACACACACACACGCAGATACACCATTTAAATGTGTGCACAAACAGTAGCGTGTGTTCATGGGTGCCAAGGGAAGCCAGGCTTTCAATTTTTTTTTTTTTTTTAAATCATTAAAAAAAATGATTTTGTCACATGGTGTGACAAATACATACACGTCCCTGTAAAATGGTTCTCACACACACAGTAATATATTTAGAATATATACCAGACAAATCCTATCAATACATTTCAATAACAATGTCAAATCTCTGTTATGAAGATCATTACATTTGTATTACTTCCTCAGTTTATGAACTAGACAGCATAACCCTGTTTTTCATAATTCTTCTTCAATTCACAAGAGGCTGAATGTATCTCACCGGAGAAAGCATCAGAGCGAGCAAAACATATCTGTAGGCCATCTATCTGATGCTTTCTGGGCTGAAAGAGTATGACATTGTTGCTGCCCGTAGCATTGAATGCAAGGGAAGCCAGTGAGCATTTGGCCTCCCTTGATAAAAATAATAAAAAATAATAGCCAATCAGCCAATGGAAGTTCAATATGTAGCTAGACATAGAAGGCTAATGTTAACTAGCTAACATTGCCCATGAAATTAAGTTAGACTAGCGAGCAAACATTTTAGCCAGGTAGCCTAGGACAGAAAAAAATAAAAGTGTGTAGCCGCAAGTCCACAGTCCCTCAAATCGTTTGGAGAAAATATCCTTTCAATTTTATTCAGTTCAATTGCATTCTTCATACTATAAAATAACATAAAATAATTGTATTCAAAAAAAATTTTTCACCTTAATTTAAATTTAACTGGTTTTAACTTGCTTGACCATTGCTGTAGGTCATATAACTGTTTGTTACATGCAATATGCTATGTGGACTCAATTTTGTGATGGAACAAAGGTGTGGTTGAAATTATTCTGTCACTGTGTCTTCTTGTTGTCTCGACTTTAGGCCTATATATCATGGCCGCAAGGCATATGAACTAACAGGTTATAAAACAAACAACGCAATTATCACAACACATTAGTTGAAATATGGCTTTTGTTTCTGGCTTGGCTTCCTCAGTGATTTTACCCGCTACTGTGCACAAAGTAATTTAGTCCGTGTGACCATGAGCAAGTGGTCTTGTTTCAATTCAAATTATTTAGTATTTTCCGTCTGAGAATATCACAGAATATCATATATATATACAGTGCCTTGCGAAAGTATTCAGCCCCCTTGAACTTTGCGACCTTTTGCCACATTTCAGGCTTCAAACATAAAGATATAAAACTGTATTTTTTTGTGAAGAATCAACAACAAGTGGGACACAATCATGAAGTGGAACGACATTTATTGGATATTTCAAACTTTTTTAACAAAACTGAAAAATTGGGTGTGCAAAATTATTCAGCCCCTTTACTTTCAGTGCAGCAAACTCTCTCCAGAAGTTCAGTGAGGATCTCTGAATGATCCAATGTTGACCTAAATGACTAATGATGATAAATACAATCCACCTGTGTGTAATCAAGTCTCCGTATAAATGCACCTGCACTGTGATAGTCTCAGAGGTCCGTTAAAAGCGCAGAGAGCATCATGAAGAACAAGGAACACACCAGGCAGGTCCGAGATACTGTTGTGAAGAAGTTTAAAGCCGGATTTGGATACAAAAAGATCTCCCAAGCTTTAAACATCCCAAGGAGCACTGTGCAAGCGATAATATTGAAATGGAAGGAGTATCAGACCACTGCAAATCTACCAAGACCCCAAGACCTGGCCGTCCCTCTAAAATTTCAGCTCATACAAGGAGAAGACTGATCAGAGATGCAGCCAAGAGGCCCATGATCACTCTGGATGAACTGCAGAGATCTACAGCTGAGGTGGGAGACTCTGTCCATAGGACAACAATCAGTCGTATATTGCACAAATCTGGCCTTTATGGAAGAGTGGCAAGAAGAAAGACATTTCTTAAAGATATCCATAAAAAGTGTTGTTTAAAGTTTGCCACAAGCCACCTGGGAGACACACCAAACATGTGGAAGAAGGTGCTCTGGTCAGATGAAACCAAAATTGAACTTTTTGGCAACAATGCAAAACGTTATGTTTGGCGTAAAAGCAACACAGCTCATCACCCTGAACACACCATCCCCACTGTCAAACATGGTGGTGGCAGCATCATGGTTTGGGCCTGCTTTTCTTCAGCAGGGACAGGGAAGATGGTTAAAATTGATGGGAAGATGGATGGAGCCAAATACAGGACCATTCTGGAAGAAAACCTGATGAAGTCTGCAAAAGACCTGAGACTGGGACGGAGATTTGTCTTCCAACAAGACAATGATCCAAAACATAAAGCAAAATCTACAATGGAATGGTTCAAAAATAAACATATCCAGGTGTTAGAATGGCCAAGTCAAAGTCCAGACCTGAATCCAATCGAGAATCTGTGGAAAGAACTGAAAACTGCTGTTCACAAATGCTCTCCATCCAACCTCACTGAGCTCGAGCTGTTTTGCAAGGAGGAATGGGAAAAATGTCAGTCTCTCGATGTGCAAAACTGATAGAGACATACCCCAAGCGACTTACAGCTGTAATCGCAGCAAAAGGTGGCGCTGAATAATTTTACACGCCCAATTTTTCAGTTTTTGATTTGTTAAAAAAGTTTGAAATATCCAATAAATGTCGTTCCACTTCATGATTGTGTCCCACTTGTTGTTGATTCTTCACAAAAAAATACAGTTTTATATCTTTATGTTTGAAGCCTGAAATGTGGCAAAAGGTCGCAAAGTTCAAGGGGGCCGAATACTTTCGCAAGGCACTGTATATATATGACCCCTGCTACTGCAAATATCTCAGTGGCCAAAGCTGTCCTGCCCTTCCCCTGAAGGTTCTGGAGCATAGTAGGCTTTATGAATATGGCAGAGGGCATTAAGTAGAATGTAATCCACACATGTACTTACTTACACACACACACACACACACACACACACACACACACACATTAAGTAGAATGTAATCCACACACTAATACTAGTCACACAATTAAGGTATTCACATTGCCATTATACTATTACAATCATAAAACACATATACACATATTTTGGCTTCTGTTCCTAAACTCAGTGTGGCCTACACATTGCCCGTCTCAGGATGTGTACAGTAATCTGGTGAACTTGTTATATGAAATTAAAGCCTGCAGGCGCTTAGGTCTGTTTCCTTCTCCCTCAACAGTCCTGCTGCACAACGCACACACACACACACACACACACACACACACACACACACACACACACACACACACACACACACACACACACACACACACACACACACACACACACACACACACACACACATTAAGTAGAATGTAATCCACACACTAATACTAGTCACACAATTAAGGTATTCGCATTGCCATTATACTATTACAATCATATAACACATATACACATATTTTGGCTTCTGTTCCTAAACTCAGTGTGGCCTACACATTGCCCGTCTCAGGATGTGTACAGTAATCTGGTGAACTTGTTATATGAAATTAAAGCCTGCAGGCGCTTAGGTCTGTTTCCTTCTCCCTCAACAGTCCTGCTGCACAACGCACACACACACACACACACACACACACACACACACACACACACACACACACACACACACACACACACACACACACACACAAACACACACACACACACACACACACACACACACACACACACACACACACACACACACACCTCTTGACCTGAATGCAATCCGACCTCTCTAATTCCCAAAAGTTTTTGGGACACTGTTAAGTCCATGGAGAATAAGAGCACCTCCTCACAGCTGTCCACAGCACTGAGGCTAGGAAACACTGTCACCACCGATAAAACCACGATAATCAAGAATTTCAATAAGCATTCCTCTACGGCTGGCCATGCTTTCCACCTGGCTACCCCAACCCCGAACAACAGCTCTGCACCCCGCACAGCAACTGGCCCAAGCCTCCCCCCGCTTATCCTTCACCCAAATCCAGATAGCTGATGTTCTGAAAGAGCTGCAGAATCTGGATCCCTACAAATCAGCTGGGCTAGACAATCTGGACCCTCTCTTCCTAAAATTATCCGCTGCCATTGTTGCAACCCCTATTACTAATCTGTTCAACCTCTATTTCGTATCGTCTGAGATTCCTAAAGTTTGGAAAGCAGCCGTGGTCATCCTCCTCTTCAAAGGGGGAGACACTCTAGACCCAAACTGTTACAGACCTATATTCATCTTGTCCTGACTTTCCAAGGTCTTTTAGATCCAAGTTAACAAACAGATCACCGACCATTTCGAATCCCACCGTACCTTCTCCGCTATACAATCCGGTTTCCGAGCTGGTCACAGGTGCACCTCGGCCATGCTCAAGGTCCTAAACGATATCATAACTGCCATCGATAAAAGACAGTACTGTGCAGCCATCTTCATCGACATGGCCAAGGCTTTCGACTCGGTCAATCACCGTATTCTTATCGGCAGACTCAACAGCCTTTGATTCTCTAATGACTGCCTCGCCTAGTTCACCAACTACTTCTAAGATTCTTTGGAGACTGTGTTAACAAACCTCCAAACGAGCTTCATTGCCATACAACACTCCTTCCGTGGCCCCCAACTGCTCTTAAATGCTATTAAAACTAAATGCATGCTCTTCAACCGACCAATGCCCGCACCTGCCTGCCCGACTAGCATCACTACTCTGGACGGTTCTGACTTAGAATATGTGGACACCTATAAATACCTAGGTGTCTGGCTAGACTGTAAACTCTCCTTCCAGACTCATATTAAGCATCTCCAATCCAAAATTAAATCTAAAATCAGCTTCCTATTTCGCAACAAAGCCTCCACTCATTCTGCCAAACATACCCTCGTAAAACTGACTAACCTACCGATGCTTGACTTCGGGGATGTCATTTACAAACTAGCCTCCAACACTCTACTCAGCAAATTGGATGCAGTCTATCACAGTGCCATCCGTTTTGTCATCAAAGCCTCTTAAACAACCCACCACTGCAAACTGTATGCTCTGGTTGGCTGGTCCTCGCTACATATTCGTCGCCAAACCCACTGGCTCCAGGTCATCCATAAGTCTTTGCTAGGTAAAGCCCCACCTTATCTCAGTTCACTGGTCACCATAGCAACATCCACCCGTAGCATGCGCTCCAGCAGGTATATTTCACTCGTCATCGCCAAAGCCAACACTGCCTTTGGCCGCCTTTCCTTCCAGTTCTTTGCTGCCAATGACTGGAACGAATTGCAAAAATCACTGAAGTTGGAGACTTACATCTCCATCACTAACTTTAAGCATCAGCTGTCAGAGCAGCTTACCGATCGCTCCACAATGAAATAGGGTGCAGGCCAGGCAGCAGGCTGTTAGTCAGCTCAGCTATCACCATTGAGACCGTGTCTGTGCCTCGACCTAGGTTGAGCAAAACTAAACATGGCGGTGTTCGCCTTAGCAATCTCACTAGGATAAAGACCACCTCCATTCCTGTCATTATTGAAAGAGATCATGATACCTCACATCTCAAAATAGGGCTACTTAATGTTAGATCCCTTACTTCAAAGGCAATTATAGTCAATGAACTAATCACTGATCATAATCTTGATGTGATTGGCCTGACTGAAATACTTAAGCCTGATGAATTTACTGTGTTAAATGAGGCCTCACCTCCTGGCTACACTAGTGACCATATCCCCCGTGCATCCCGCAAAGGCGAAGGTGTTGCTAACATTTACGATAGCAAATTTCAATTTACAAAAAAAAAAAGACATTTTCATCTTTTGAGCTTCTAGTCATGAAATCTATGCAGCCTACTCAATCACTTTTTATAGCTACTGTTTACAGGCCTCCTGGGCCATATACAGTGTTCCTCATTGAGTTCCCTGAATTCCTATCGGACCTTGTAGTCATAGCAGATAATATTCTAATCTTTGGTGACTTTAATATTCACATGGAAAAGTCCACAGACCCACTCCAAAAGGCATTCGGAGCCATCATCGACTCAGTGGGTTTTGTCCAACATGTCTCTGGACCCACTGACAGTCATACTCTGGACCTAGTTTTGTCCCATGGAATAAATGTTGTGGATCTTAATGTTTTCCTCATAATCCTGGACTATCGGACCACCATTTTATTACGTTTGCAATTGCAAAAAATAATCTGCTCAGACCCCAACCAAGGAACATCAAAAGTCGTGCTATAAATTCACAGACAACACAAAGATTCCTTGATGTCCTTCCAGATTCCCTCTGTCTACCCAAGGATGCCAGAGGACAAAAATCAGTTAACCACCTAACTGAGGAACTCAGTTTAACCTTGCGCAATACCCTAGATGCAGTTGCACCCCTAAAAACTAAAAACATTTCTCATAAGAAACTAGCTCCCTGGTACACAGAAAATACCGGTGCTCTGAAGCAAGCTTCCAGAAAATTGGAACGGAAATGGCGCCACACCAAACTGGAAGTCTTCCGACTAGCTTGGAAAGACAGTACTGTGCAGTACCGAAGAGCCCTTACTGCTGCTCGATCATCCTATTTTTCTAACTTAATTGAGGAAAATAAGAACAATCCAAAATTCCTTTTTGATACTGTCGCAAAGCTAACTAAAAAGCAGCATTCCCCAAGAGAGGATGGCTTTCACTTTAGCAGTGATAAATTCATGAACTTCTTTGAGGAAAATATGATTATTATGATTATTAGAAAGCAAATTATGGACTCCTCTTTAAATCTGTGTATTCCTTCAAAGCTCAGTTGTCCTGAGTCTGCACAACTCTGCCAGGACCTAGGATCAAGAGAGACGCTCAAGTGTTTTAGTACTATATCTCTTGACACAATGATGAAAATAATCATGGCCTCTAAACCTTCAAGCTGCATACTGGACCCTATTCCAACTAAACTACTGAAAGAGCTGCTTCCTGTGCTTGGCCCTCCTATGTTGAACATAATAAACGTCTCTCTATCCACCGGATGTGTACCAAACTCACTAAAAGTGGCAGTAATAAAGCCTCTCTTGAAAAAGCCAAACCTTGACCCAGAAAATATAAAAAACTATCGACCTACATCGAATCTTCCATTCCTCTCAAACATTTTAGAAAAGGCTGTTGTGCAGCAACTCACTGCCTTCCTGAAGACAAACAATGTATACGAAATGCTTCAGTCTGGTTTTAGACCCCATCATAGCACTGAGACTGCACTTGTGAAGGTGGTAAATGACATTTTAATAGCATCAGACCGAGGCTCTGCATCTGTCCTCGTGCTCCTAGACCTTAGTGCTGCTTTTGATACCATCGATCACCACATTCTTTTGGAGAGATTGGAAACCCAAATTGGTCTACACGGACAAGTTCTGGCCTGGTTTAGATCTTATCTGTCGGAAAGATATCACTTATATATATCAGTGAATGGTTTGTCCTCTGACAAATCAACTGTAAATGTCGGTGTTCCTCAAGGTTCCGTTTTAGGACCACTATTGTTTTCACTATATATTTTACCTCTCGGAGATGTCATTCGAAAACATAATGTTAACTTTCACTGCTATGCGGATGACACACAGCTGTACATTTCAATGAAACACGATGAAGCCCCAAAATTGCCCTTGCTAGAAGCATGTGTTTCAGACATAAGGAAGTGGATGGCTGCAAACTTTCTACTTTTAAATTCGGACAAAACAGAGATGCTTGTTCTAGGTCCCAAGAAACAAAGAGATCTTCTGTTGAATCTGACAATTAATCTTAATGGTTGTACAGTCGTCTCAAATAAAACTGTGAAGGACCTCGGCGTTACTCTGGACCCTGATCTCTCTTTTGAAGAACATATCAAGACCATTTCAAGGACAGCTTTTTTCCATCTACGTAACATTGCAAAAATCAGAAACTTTCTGTCCAAAAATGATGCAGAAAAATGTATCCATGCTTTTGTCACTTCTAGGTTTGACTACTGCAATGCTCTACTTTCCAGCTACCCGGATAAAGCACTAAATAAACTTCAATTAGTGCTAAATACGGCTGCTAGAATCCTGACTAGAACCAAAAAATTTGATCATATTACTCCAGTGCTAGCCTCCCTACACTGACTTCCTGTCAAAGCAAGGGCTGATTTCAAGGTTTTACTGCTAACCTACAAAGTATTACATGGGCTTGCTCCTACCTATCTCTCTGATTTGGTCCTGCCGTACATACCTACACGTACGCTACGGTCACAAGACGCAGGCCTCCTAATTGTCCCTAGAATTTCTAAGCAAACAGCTGGAGGCAGGGCTTTCTCCTATAGAGCTCCATTTTTATGGAACGGTCTGCCTACCCATGTCAGAGACGCAAACTCGGTCTCAACCTTTAAGTCTTTACTGAAGACTCATCTCTTCAGTGGGTCATATGATTGAGTGTAGTCTGGCCCAGGAGTGGGAAGGTGAACGGAAAGGCTCTGGAGCAACGAACCGCCCTTGCTGTCTCTGCCTGGCCGGTTCCCCCCTTTCCACTGGGATTCTCTGCCTCTAACCCTATTACAGGGGCTGAGTCACTGGCTTACTGGGGCTCTCTCATGCCGTCCCTGGAAGGGGTGCGTCACCTGAGTGGGTTGATTCACTGATGTGGTCATGCTGTCTGGGTTGGCGCCCCCCCTTGGGCTGTGCCGTGGCGGAGATCTTTGTGGGCTATACTCGGCCTTGTCTCAGGATGGTAGGTTGGTGGTTGAAGATATCCCTCTAGTGGTGTGGGGGCTGTGCCTTGGCAAAGTGGGTGGGGTTATATCCTTCCTATTTGGCCCTGTCCGGGGGTGTCCTCGGATGGGGCCACAGTGTCTCCTGACCCCTCCTGTCTCAGCCTCCAGTATTTATGCTGCAGTAGTTTATGTGTCGGGGGGCTAGGGTCAGTTTGTTATATCTGGAGTACTTCTCCTGTCCTATTCGGTGTCCTGTGTGAATTTAAGTGTGCTTTCTCTAATTCTCTCTTTCTCTCTTTCTTTCTCTCTCTCTGAGGACCTGAGCCCTAGGACCATGCCCCAGGACTACCTGACATGATGACTCCTTGCTGTCCCCAGTCCACCTGGCCGTGCTGCTGCTCCAGTTTCAACTGTTCTGCCTTATTATTATTGGACCATGCTGGTCATTTATGAACATTTGAACATCTTGGCCATGTTCTGTTATAATCTCCACCCGGCACAGCCAGAAGAGGACTGGCCACCCCACATAGCCTGGTTCCTCTCTAGGTTTCTTCCTAGGTTTTGGCCTTTCTAGGGAGTTTTTCCTAGCCACCGTGCTTCTACACCTGCATTGCTTGCTGTTTGGGGTTTTAGGCTGGGTTTCTGTACAGCACTTTGAGATATCAGCTGATGTACAAAGGGCTATATAAAATAAATTTGATTTGATCTGTACACAGCCCATCTGTAAATAGCCCATCTGTAAATAGCCCATCCAACTACCTACCTCATCCCCATATTTGTTTTGTTTTTCTGATCTTTTGCACAGCAGTATTTCTACTTGCACATCCTCATCTGCACATCTATCACTCTAGTGCTAATTGCTAAATTGTAATTACTTTGCCACTATGGCCTATTTATTGCCTTGCCTCCCTCCTTACTTCATTTGCACACACGGTATACATCTTTTTCTATTGCGTTATCGACTGTACGTTTGTTTATGTGTAACTGTGTTGTTGTTTTTGTCGCACTGCTTTGCTTTATCTTAGCCAGGTCGCAGTTGTAAACGAGAACTTGTTCTCAACTGGCCTACCTGGTTAAATAAAGGTAAAATAAAATTAAAATAAATAATAAAATGAAAATGGATGGCCCTCCCTTCAGCAATATATGTAGTATTTTACCTAAATCCTCCCTGAACGCTTAAAATTTGTCCTTTAAGCATGATATGACATTAGAGGTATTTTGAAAGTTGTGGGTTTGCAGACCACTGTGGAAAAGAGTAGGGGTGTAGGAAAAGCATTGCATGACTCGATCATTGTATTTGCCGGATAGAGAAAAAATAGCCTTTTATAAACATTTCATGCAATTCTAATTAATTTTACATATTAGCATCATATTTTTTTATGCCACACAGATTACCAAAATTACAGGCTATGAATGGACAGACAGATAGGCCTATGTGTTAATCTTATTATATTTCTCTAATGCCAAATCGGTGTGTTTTGTTTGCAACGAAACTGTCCCTGTTTGCAAATAATTAGGAATCTGAGCATGTTACTTTCAAAAGTTAGGCCTACCCTTCCACCCTAGAAAGAGTAGGCCTACCAACGTAGAAAAATGTAAGCTTTAACTGCTGGCTACTCTTCTTCCATGGCTTAACTCAATGAGAGGTTCCATTTTTTCTCCTCCAAAATCTTACGCTAACAAGGGGTAGGCCTGTGCTTCTTGGCCATTTTCTTCAATAAAAGGTAGACATACCCCCTCAATTTGAGTCTTGGTTTTAATGTAACTGTCATACCCGAATCTTTTTCACCTATCCTTGTGATTGTCTCCCCTCCCCTCCAGGTGTTGCCCATCTTCCCCATTATCCCCTGTGCATTTATACCTGTGTTCTCTGTTTGTCTGTTGCCAGTTCGTCTTGTTTGTCAAGACAACCAGCGTTTTTGTGTCAGCTCCTGCTTTTCCCGTCTCTCTTTTCTCGTCCTCCTGGATTTGATCCTTGCCTGTCCTGACCCTGAGCCTGCCCGCCTGACCACTCTGCCTGCCCTTGAGCCTGCCTGCCGTCCTGTACCTTTGCCCCACCTCTGGATTACCGACCACTGCCTGACCTGACCCTGAGCCTGCCCTGAACCTTTGCCCCTGTTTCTGTAATAAACATTGTTACTTCGACATGGTCTGCATCTGGGTCTTACCTTTATCCGGATAGTAACAGACCTTCACTGACAAGGAGGTAGGTTATTTAAAGAGTGCATGGTGGGTGGAGGAATTGACCGACAAATCTATGGATATAGCAACCTATAGCCTAATTTAATCTGTAAAATAGGAAGGCATGCCTCTTATTTCTTAAATAGGAAGAAATAGGCTCCAACACAAAGTCTTGTTGTTGTTAGTAAAGTCTAATTCAAATGAAGACGGTTGCCAACTCGAATTTGCCTACTTTCAGCAACATTAGCTGCCCGTTTCTGATTGATTGTGCTGTGGCTGCTGCGTCAAGTTTTAGCAGCACAACGTTCCTTGAATCTGGCTTATTGAGAGGTCAATAACTCTGATAAATACATAATGGGTAGAATTTTGTTTTGTTTTTAATAAAATCAATTATTGTATTAGAAAGCTTTCAAAGTTGAGCTTCTCATCTTTGCGCTCTTCCTTCTCAAACGGAACAGAACATAAAGTATAGGCTAGTCCACGTGCAATATTTTTTAGACTAGGCCTAATTTTTTGGGATGAAGACTTTCACTCCTCCTGAACTGCCACTGTAGGCTTACACGGCGCCATTGGATGGCAGCACACAAAAAGGGTTTTGATCAGCAAGAGCAGAGCAGCCCGGGGCTCAGGGTTGGAATATCCATTGAAGTGTGTAATGCAGTTGTATTTACACCATCCCAGCAGCTATCTTAGAAATATATCATTTTGCTCTGTGCTTTGCTTCCCAGAGCATGCACTTCGTAGCCCATAGCCTAGGCTATGGATCATTTGACTTGAGACAACACTAAATAGCCTATAGGCACATTTGATATTAAGCGGAGAATCAGATATGAGGGACGGCATCGGGCACATATCTATTTAATATCTAGCAATTAATTCTAAAACACTGAGAAATATTGACATTTTATCAATTACAAATTACATGACCCTCCCCTGGACTAGATTATAAAAATACTACACCTTCCCCTTGACTGAAATTGAAAAAGCATGACCCTCCCCTGGACTAGATTATAAAAATACTACACCTTCCCCTTGACTGAAATTGAAAAAGCATGACCCTCCCCATTTTCCTCCATGTAACCATTCTGTAAATGTTGATCCATCCATAAGATGCTGGAAGAATTGACACAAGCAGAGAGTCTCTGCACTCGTACGGTCGATGCGAACGTTCGATTAAAGTAGTGGCAGCAGTAAAACAAAAAACTGTCCAGTCCAGTACCTGTGAGTTCTCCCAGCGTCCCATGCTCCGCCAGGTGTTTTCTGTATAGTGTCTTCAGCACCTTGGCACTACCAAACCTCTTGAAGCGACACTTTACATTGTTGTAGTACCACTCCAGGGACTGGGTCTTCAGAAGCCTGGCACGATGACAACAGAGAGGAGAGAGAAAGGAGGACTGATTAGATGTGGTGATATTACAGTGCTTCAGGAAAATATTCACTCCCCTTGATGTTTTCCCTGATGTTGTGTTACAGCCTGAATTTTAAATGGATTAAATTGAGATATTTTTGGGGGTCACTGACTTACACACAATACACCATAATGTCAAAGTGGAATTATGTATTTAGAACATTTTACAAATAAATGAAAAGCTGAAATGTCTTGAGTCAATATGTTTTCAACCCCTTTGTTATGGCAAGCCTAAATTAGTTCAGGAGTACAAGTGTGCTTAACAAGTCACATAATAAGTTGCATGGACTCTGTGTGCAATAAAAATGTTTAACATGATTTTTGAACGACTTCCTCATCTCTGTACACCACACAAACAATTATCTGTAAGGTCCCTCAGTCAAGCAGTGAATTTCAAACACAGATTCTATTCAGGGACTATTTTTTTGGGGGGGGGTTGTAACTTTTAGGACGATTCCATTCCATTGTTCTGGGTAAGGGCTAAGGCATTCTGTGACCTCTACTGTCATAACTTTATAGGGTGTGTATGGGCTTTGCGTGTGTGACCACATATACTGTACCTCTGAATCAAGGGGACCATGGCCAACACACACACACACACACACACACACACACACACAGATCCCTTGTCCTCATCTCACTATGTTGAACATCTGCCAACTTATTCTAGGTAGGAGATCTCTGATTGTAGACATATCTATTTCCCTTGAATCGATTGTCTATTTCCTCCCCAAAGGACACTGGTTAACCCTAACCCTATTTCCCTAACACTAAACATAACCCAAACCTTAAATCTTAAACCTAACCTTAACACCTAACTCTAAACCTAATCCTAACCCTAATTGTAACCCTAACCCCTAAACCTAACCCCTAACCTTAAAATAGCCTTTGTCTTTGTGGGGACTTGAGAAATGTCACCAACGAGGGAGAATTTTCCTTTGTTTTATACTCTCCTTTTGGGGATTTCAGGTCCTCATGAGGATAGAAGAACAAGATCACACACAGACCCACACACACACCTTGTCTGCCAGGGAAATCATCTTAATTCTAGCTGCGTATGTAGGTAAACAGTCCACAGGTCTAAATCCTACAGTGGAACAGCTGGTCCAGATTTTACATGCCTTCTGTCTCCTCCTGTACAATCGCAGTTAATGACCTGCCAATGACCTGCTCAAATCCCATTATTAGTCACATACACATGTTTAACAGATGTAGTGAAATGCTTGTGCTTCTAGCCCCGACAGTGCAGTAATATGTAACAAGTAATATCTAACAATTACACAACATGTACCCAATACACACAAATCTAGTAAAGGAATGGAATTAAGAATGCTAATTCCGGAACACTGTCAACCAATGACACACTGACTGATATACAAATAATAATGAGTATTTATTTATGATGCAAGGTTCTTTGTCGATCAGTCAGTCAGCAGTCAGTCGTCAGTCGTCAGTCGGCTCTATCATCTCTTGAACCCTCTCAGCCAAAAGCCTGCTTTTCTCTGTATACTCTCAGCCAGAGGTCTTCACGGATTCAGTTGTACCCGAATACCCGAGAGGGTCCGGATTCTGAATTGTAAATAATGTCACAGGTCTGGGTCGGATCTGATATGATTGTCACGGGTCTCGTTATGTGTCATTTTAAATGACTTGTCTGTCATAGAGCCTCCTTGTGGGGCAGAAGTTAGGAGATATCTAATCAATGGAAGATGTAATTAAGATGACGGAGTTAAAAGTTAAATGAGGAGGATAGTCTACAATGACCAAGAGCCAACAGACTGCTGCTTTATATTCTGAATGGAGTTGTTATTTGTAACTATGAGATAGTGCATGCACTACAGCCTTTTCTGCTGCTTCCCTCATTCGGATCGGACCGGGTCTGGATCTGAACAGGCCTACACGGAATGGGTCTAGTGTTCCTCGGGTACTTTCGGAACGGATCTCTCTATAAAAAAATACATGAAAAATGATGCATATCGGGTCCGGCTGGGAAAACCCCAGGTCCACTTTCGGAACAGATCCAACTTATTTGACATGTGAAGACCTGTACTCTCAGCTAATTAGGCTACCCTTCACCTGTTGCTTCCTGAACCCAGTCAGCCAATGACACACGGTCTCTTGAACACTCTCAGCCAATAGGCTGCTTTCCACTGCACACTCACACAATCAGTCTTCACCTGCTGCCTCATATAGACTCTTAGTCAATGAACTACGAACCCCTGTACACTCTCAGACAATCAGACTTCACATATTACTCCCAGCCAACCGTTGCCAAGGTTGACTCACTTACAAAGGTCCCGTTTACACCTGGTAACATGGGACCTTTGTTCTGATTGTGCCCACATTTCTAAACAGGTGTAGACAATCAAAAGACAGGTTGTGATCAGATTGAGATCAGATCTTCCTGCCCACCTCCGGAGGTAGTCAGATACACACTTGTTCTGGATAGCTTACAAGTGTATATGAATCTGGACAGTGAATTCTATAAATCATCATTAGACTGGTGCTAGTGTCAAACGCACATTCGTTGGCAATTTCGACTTGTAAAAGCCAGCAATCCGCTATTTTACAACATTTGCACCAGAGTTGGTAATGTATCTGTCTAACATCAGCTCCATTGCGCTGAGGTGGGAGAGGTGGAAATATTTGAGGTGTAATATGCTCCAATGTGACAATTTCAGTCAGCACAACTAGACTGACCAAAAGCTGGTTTTAGTGGTGACACAATTGTTGAAGGCATTGATTTTGCCAACGGGAGGCACACACAAGTAACCTTATCAGTAGCGTACATCACCAATGTTTTATGAAAATATCACGAACAGCAAAACAGTCAACAGATATTCCCCTTTTTAATTTAGATTGGACATATATACATGTACACACTGTATATTTGTCCAGATTCTGTGAAAAGTTTGGACTCATTTGCGCGATGCCCATTGCATGAAGGATGTCAGTGACTGTAGGAACCCTGTTTAGGAGCATCAATTTATTTCATTAAAAAGACTGATATTGTTTTTTTGTTTATTATCTTCAACTTTACTCTGAGGGACGTAACTGTCAAATGGCGGGGATTTCGATTGCTGTCCATGCTGCTGAATCCGCTTGTAGGCTGTTCATTTGCCTGGCAAAGTCACTATTGGCCATATCAACGGCGATGATAGTCATATCAAAACTCCATAGTCTATGCTGTCTTATTATTATATGCCCATGGGGCGCAATTATGGTTCCTGTAGCCTAACTCTATTTAGACATACTGTAGCTTATTTAAAACAAGTCGTTTTTTAGTTTTATTAGAATTTGATTCAAATTATTCACTCTCTTTTTAGGTCTAATCAATGGTGACTTATCTTGCTAATTGGCAATGTTTGGCCCATGGCTCATGATGCGTTTTATAGTTGGCCTACATAAGTGTGAATGTTATGTTTAACAATATATTTCCATATTAAAGCCATGCAATTACTTAGAACAATGTGGACTGTTCAATGTATTAAAAAAATATGGGATAGCCTTACATTTTGGCATTTTGTTTATGTAGGCTATTTAACAAACTAGGTTATAATGGACTAACATTGGAGCTGATAACAGAAGACCGTAAATACACAACTTGAAGCAACCACATATTTAGCCAGGGTAGGACCAGGACATCTATTCACAATGCGGACACAGAGGACAGATAAGAGGCACATTTTGGTACTATGTATAGACACATGTCTGAAAATGTGGGCACAATCAGAATGTGGACAAGATCAGGACACAGAACCCATGTTAGCGCCAGGTATAAACAAGGCCAGAGAGATGCCGGACAAGTCATGCAGGGCAACTAGCATAGCCTACACAGTTCTTCTGCATCCTGCCTCGTTGAACAGACTCACTAAGACATGAAAGCACCACCTGTAGTGCAGCTGCTAGTCTCTCATGACAGTCAAAATCAACTTACTGGGCAGACCATGCAATAATTAATTCTGGGTGCCAAAATGATGCACCTGCATTAATTTGATTACTCTGTTGTCGCATATATTTTTCCTGTGCAGCAGGAAATTTAAATTGTAATGTATTTGAGATTTAAAAAGGCTTCTAAAGTTTGTAATTTTCACTTTAAAATGTCAAAGCATTTACCAACCCCTACAAAAATGTCCATGAATTATAATCCACATAATAATTCACATTTCCTGTTGTTGAAGTAATTTTTTCCTGCTGTGAGAAACTGGTCAAATTAAAGTAGTACTGTACATATGTAGAGGCATTGAGTTCTGGAGGAGCACCAACCCACTTCAGCCACAGTTGATGCATTTAATACAGTTGGTCCACAGAGAATCAGAAGTGTTCGACATCTTCAGAGTGCAGTAGCCAATTGTGAGGATGAGGTTTTAAAATTGATTAAATTGAGATTGTTTGCCATAAGCCTACACACAATGCCCCATAATTTCAAAGTAGAATCATGTTTTTAGAAATGTATATTTTTTATGAAAAAT
Source organism: Oncorhynchus nerka (assembly GCF_034236695.1). Lineage (NCBI taxonomy): Eukaryota > Metazoa > Chordata > Actinopteri > Salmoniformes > Salmonidae > Oncorhynchus > Oncorhynchus nerka. The sequence goes on along the minus strand of NC_088424.1, from coordinate 12,563,181 downwards.
TAAAAGGTTAAATGTCTTGAGTGAATAAGCATTCAACCCCTTTGTTCAGGAGTACAAATGTGCTTGACTAGTCACATAATAAGTTGCATGGACCCACTCTGTGTCCAATAATAACTCATCTCTGTACCCCACACATACAATTATCCGTAAGGTCCCTCAATCACGCAGTGAATTTCAGACACAGATTCAACCACAAAGACCAGGGAGTTTTTCCAATGCCTCACAAATAAAGGAGACATTGAAAATCTCTTTGCGCTTGGTGAATTTATTAATTACACTTTGGATGGTGTATCAATACACCCAGTCACTACAAAGATACAGGCGTCCTTCCTAACTCAGTTGCCGGAGAGGAAGGAAATCGTTCAGGGATTTCACCATGAGGCCAATGGTGACTTTAAAACAGTTACAGAGTTTAATGGCTGTGATAGGAGAAAACTGAGGATGGATCAAAAACATTGCAGTTACTCCACAAAACTAACCTAAATGACAGAGTGAAAAGAAAAGTCTGTATAGAATAAAAATATTCCAAAACATGCATCCTGTTTGCAACAAGGCACTAAAGTAATACTGCAAAAAATGTGGCAAACCCATTCACTTTTTGTCTTGAATACATAGTGTTATGTTTGGGGCAAATACAATACAACACATTACTGAGTACCACTCTCCATATTTTCAAGCGTAGTCGTGGCTGCATCACGTTATGTGTATGCTTGTAATCCTAAGAACTGGGGAGTTTTTCAGGATAAAAAAGAAACGGAATGGAGCTAAGCACAGGCTAAATCCTAGAGGAAAATCTGGTTCAGTCTGCTTTCCACCAGACACTGGGAGATTAATTCAACTTAATTCACCTTTCAATAACCAAATCTACACTTTAATTTCTTATCAAGATGACAGTGAATGTTCCCGAGTTACAGTGTTTACTTAAATCTACTTGAAAATCTATGGCATGACCTGAAAATGGTTGTCTAGCAATGACCAACAACTAATTTGACAAAGCTTGAAGAATTTTGATAAGAATAATGGACAAATGTTGCACAATCCAGGTGTGGAAGCTCTTAGAGACTTACCCAGAAAAACTCGCTGCCAAAGGTGCTTCTACAAAGTATTGATTCGGGGATGTGAATACTTATGTAAATGAGATATTTCTGTATTTTATTTTCAATCAATTTGCTAAAATTACAACAACAACAAAAATGTACTTTGTTATTATGGGGTATGGTGTGTAGCTGGGTAAAATAATATATTTAATCAATTTTGAATTCAGGCTGTAACACAACAAAATGTGGAATAAGTCAAGGGGTATGAATACTTTCTGAAGATATCTATGAGTGTCTGATACACAGTGTGAATACGAGCCTATATCATAAGCTATAATATTACAAAAGAGACCAACCATTGGCTTAGTATTTACAATTTCTAGATGAGCGTGTCTTAAGATATTTACTGTATGCAAAGCAGTATGGCTCATGAATAATAAATTAGGTTAATGAGTGCTTCAACACAACACAGAGGTTGTGGTCCCTGTGGAATGATGTGATTTAACCTAACCATTACTGGACAACCCAGGGTAAGCTCAATTAACTGGTCAACATTAATATGCACATAGTAGCTTGCCCATGAACAGTACTGCATGACCACAATATGTCTTGAACAGAACGAAATATCAAATCAATGGGGAGAAGTGTGGCTTTAGTTAAAACCTTTACCAAAGATCAGTGTTACCTAAAGCAAACAAACTGCAACACTTCTAGTCAGAGAGACTTATAGGGTCATAACTATATGACCCTATTTTGCGTTTGCTTAAAATATGTGTCTCTAGGCCTACACGGGTGATAAACTTAGTAAATGTGCGTCTCTAGGCCTACACGGGTGATAAAGCTAATAAATGTGTGTCTCTAGGCCTACACGGGTGATAAAGCTAGTAAATGTGTGTCTCTAGGCCTACACAGGTGATAAACTTAGTAAATGTGTGTCTCTGGGCCTACACGGGTGATAAACTTAGTAAATGTGTGTCTCTAGGCCTACACGGGTGATAAAGCTAGTAAATGTGTGTCTCTAGGCCTACACGGGTGATAAACTTAGTAAATGTGTGTCTCTAGGCCTACACGGGTGATACACTTAGTAAATGTTTGTCTCTAGGCCTACACGGGTGATAAACTTAGTAAATGTGGGTCTCTAGGCCTACACGGGTGATGAACTTAGTAAATGTGTGAGTGGTAGTTGCCATGTTGAGGTCCGACAGTGTGTGTGCATGTACAGTATGTTGCATAGTGAATACAAACTAAGTTGACACAGGCGATGTACAGGTGTCATAGACAGTGACGTCTGAGAGAGGAGACTGTGGAGATTACATGTGTTTATGACAGTGTGGCTACCTGACATCTCCAGTACTAAATACATGTTAGTCACTGAGGTCGAAGGCTTAACACAATCTCACACAGCCGATGAAGACTGTCACTGTCATTCACCATTGGCAAATAGGCTAACTACAAAATGCACACACACATAGACACACCCACACACATAGACACACCCACACACATTGATACACCCAAACACATAGACACACCCACACACATGGACAATTCTATGACAGTCTTCCATTTCCTCTCCAATCCACCATCCTACGACACCTCCTCCCACTTTCATCCCCGCTTATACCTGTACACAGAATCACACATTCCTCCATCCCCACTGACCTCCCTTTCTGACACGCAGAGCAGACCCAGGCTTTGTCCTTCTTGCTGTAGGAGCGGCAGGTCTTGCAGACATTGTACTTGCAGTCCAGACACGGGCGCTTGGGGTTGACCAGGAAGGTGAATGGAGAGCAGCAGCGGATGCAGCAGCGCTCGTTGAAGCGATGCTGCCGGGAGAGGAGGGAGCAGCGACTTCCCTCCTCATCCAGCTCCTGCTTCAGCTCACTGAGGGAGGATGATGGAGGGGGGGGTTACGGGGAAGAGAGGATGAGGGGGAGAGAGGATGAGTGAGAGGGGGAGGGTGATTTCCACCAACTGAAGTTATCTAATAGGATTTTGGGGGGGGAAATAATAGTGTAAAATTATCAGCTGTACAGGAAGACTTGTGTAAGGGCCAAATTGTAGAGGAGGAACTTCTTGATGCAATTAAAGCATTTTGTTCCAGGGAAAACTCCAGGGCTGTATGGCATACCAGTTGAAGTATATTAAACCTTTTATAGTCTACTCAATGATACATTATTAGCATGTTTTAACCACTCCTATACAAGTTGTCAGCGATCAGGTACTCAGCAAGGTTCCGTTTTGGGACCACTATTGTTTTCACTATATATTTGACCTCTTCGTGATGTCATTCGGAAACATAATGTTAACTTTCACTGCTGTGCGGATGACACACAGCTGTACATTTCGATGAAACATGGTGAAACCCCAAAATTGCCCTCACTGGAAGCCTGTGTTTCAGACATAAGGAAGTGGATGGCTGCAAATGTTTTACTTTTAAACTTGGACAAAACAGAGATGCTTGTTCTAGGTCCCAAGAAACAAAGAGATATTCTGTCGTCTCAAATAAAACTGTGAAGGACCTCGGCGTTACTCTGGACCCTGATCTCTCTTTTGACGAACATATCAAGTCAGATTCAAGTACAGCTTTTTTCCATCTACGTAACAGTGCAAAAATCAGAAACTTTCTGTCCAAAAATGATGCAGAAAAATGTATCCATGCTTTTGTCACTTCTAGGTTAGACTACTGCAATGATCTACTTTCCGGCTACCCAGATAAAGCACTAAATAAACTTCAGTTAGTGCTATACACGGCTGCTAGAATCTTGACTAGAACCCAAAAAATGTATCATATTACTCCAGTACTAGCCTCTCTACACTGGCTTCCTGTTAAGGCAAGGGCAGATTTCAAGGTTCTACTGCTAACCTACAAAGCATTACATGGGCTTGCTCCTACCTATCTTTCCGATTTGGTCCTGCCGTACATACCTACACGTACGCTACGCTCACAAGACGCAGGCCTCCAAATTGTCCTTAGAATTTCTGGAGACAGCTGGAGGCAGGGCTTTCTCCTATAGAGCTCAATTTTTATGGAATGGTCTGCCTACCCATGTGAGAGACGCATACTTGGTCTCATCCTTTAAGTCTTTATCAAAGACTCATCTGTTCAGTAGGTCCTATGATTGAGTGTAGTCTTGCCCAGGAGTGTGAGGGTGAACAGAAAGGCACTGGAGCAACGAACCGCCCTTGCTGTCTCTGCCTGGCCGGTTCCCATTTCTCCACTGGGAATCTCTGCCTCTAACCCTATTACGGGGGCTGAGTCACTGGCTTACTGGTGCTCTTCCATGCCGCCCCTAGGAGGAAGGTTTTCTCTTGCCTCTCTCTCTCTCTCTCTCTCTTTTCAACTCTCTAGAGACAACAGGAGCGGTAGAGATCCTCTGAATGTGATCGGCTATGAAAAGCCAACTGACATTTACTCCTGAGGAGCTGACCTGTTGCACCCTCGACAACCACTGTGATTATTATTATTAGACCCTGTTGGTCATCTATGAACATTTGAACATCTTGGCCATGTTCTGTTATAATCTCCACCCGGCACAGCCAGAGGAGGACTGGCCACCACTCATAGCCTGGTTCCTCTCTAGGTTTCTTCCTAGGTTTTGGCCTTTCTTGGGAGTTTGTCCTAGCCACCGTGCTTCTACACCTGCATTGCTTGCTGTTTGGGGTTTTAAGCTGGGTTTCTGTACAGCACTTTGAGATATCAGCTTATGTAAGAAGGGCTTTATAAATACATTTGATTTGATTTGTTATGAGAAGTTCTGATTTCACTATGACTGAAAAAGAAACCAGGTAGTAAGTACAAAGATGCAGTATATCTAAAAAACCGGAGGCCCCTTACACTTCAGTGCTGTGATGCAAAAATCCTAGCAAAGGTGTTGTTGGATATTATTCATCCTGATTAGACAGGTATTTTAAATGAACGATAAAGTACTTAAAACAATAGAACACTTTTAATCTATGAAACCATATCTGGTATTCTTGTGTCTCGCCCTGACCCTAGAGAGCCTTTTTATGTCTCTATTTTGGTTTGGTCAGGATGTGATTTGGGTGGGCATTCTACGTTCTGATTTTCTATGTTTTCTATTTCTTTGTGGTATGGTTCTCAATTAGAGACAGCTGTCTATCGTTGTGTCTGATTGGGAATCATACTTAGGCAGCCTTTTCCCCTGTTGGTTTTGTGGGAGGTTATCTTTGTTAGGGGCACGATAGCCCTGTTAAGCTTCACGGTTGGTTTGTATTGTTTATTGTTTTTGTCGGCGACATTTATCTTAAATAAAAAGAAATGTATGCTCACCACGCTGCGCTTTGGTCTACTTCCCATGACGATCGTGACATCATGGAAGATTTTGAAAAGGTATGATAAAGTAATTTTGATAAAGTATGACTAGAATTGATATATACAGTAAATGCTTGGACTATTTTAATTTTGGTGAATCTCTTATACAATAGGTTAAAGTTATGTATAGAACTCCAGGTGTAAAATAGTACAAATTGGGTACTTCTCAGAAAGTATTAAACTGTCAAAAGGAGTAAAACAAGGTTGTACACTGTCTGCATATCTATTTATTGTGGCCATCAAAATGTTAGCTATTAAAATCCAATCCAACAATAACATAGAGGGGCTAGAAATCCAGGGCTTAAAAACAAAGGTGTCATTTTATGCTGACGACTTAATTGAGTTTCCTCTTAAATCTGCAATCTGGATCCCTGCACAGCCTCATAGATGATTTAGATCATGTTTCTAACCTCTCTGGATTACAACCCACCTAGGATAAGTATACCATATTACATATTAAGTTGCAAAAAAATACAACACTTACATTACCGTGTAGTTTACCAATAAAATGGTCTGATGATGAAATGGACATACATGGTATTCATATCCCTAAAGAAATAAAGGAACTACCTTACTCTGCCTTAATCGGTGCACGGTCAAAATGGAAGTAAGCATATGCCGATTAAAACCCCTTTTTTTTAGCAATCGTTTGAATTATTAGGACATATAAACACCTTAATTGGTGTTCCAGAGGTGTACTTGATCTGTGCATGTGCTAGCACCAGCCAAGTGAGCCTCCCTCTTTAGTGTGTGCGAAGTGTGTCTGGAACAACTGAATGTATGCATCTTAGAAGTAGTTTTCACATACACATTTGATTCATTCTTCAGCAGTCTTATGGCTTGGGGTTAGAAGTTGTTAAGGAGCCTTCTGGTCCCAGATTTGGCGCTCTGGTACTGCTTGCCGTGCGGTAGCAGAAAGAACAGTTTATGATTTGGGTGACTGGAGTCTCTGACAATTTTTTGGGCCTTCCTCTGACACTGCCTAGTATATAAGTCCTGGATGGCAGGAAGCTAGCCACAGTGATGTACTGGACCGTACACACTACCCTCTGTAGCGCCATACGGTCAGATGCTGAGCAGTTACCATACCAGGCGGTGATGCAACCGTTCAGGATGCTCTCAATGGTGCAGCTGTAGAACTTTTTTAGGATTTGGGGACCCAGGCCAAATTATTTCAGTCTCCTGAGGGGGAAAAGGTGTTGTCATGCCCTCTTCACGACTTGGTGTGTTTGGACCATGATAGTTCGTTGGTGATGCGGACACCAAGGAAGTTGAAACTCTCGACCCGCTCCACTACAGCCCCATCGATGTCAATGGGGGCCTTTTAGGCCCGCCTTTTCCTGTGGTCCATGATCAGCTCCTTTGTCTTGCTCACATTGAGGGAGAGGTTGTTGTCCTAACACCATACTGCCAGGCCTCTGACCTCCTCCCTATAGCCTGTCTCATTGTTGTCGGTAATCTGTTGTGTCGTCAGCAAACGTAATGATGGTGTTGGAGTCATGTTTTGCCATGCAGTTGTGGGTGAACAGGGAGTACAGGAGGGGACTAAGCACGCACCCCTGAGGGGCCGCAGTGTTGAGGATCAGCATGGCAGACGTGTTGTTAACTATCCTTACCACCTGTGGAGGCCAGTCAGGAAGTTCAGAAACCAGTTGCAGAGGGAGGTGTTTAGTCCCAGGGTCTTTAGCTAAGTGATGAGCTTTGTGGCACTATGGTATTGAACGCTGAGCTGTAGTCAATGAACAGTATTCTGGCATTGGTGTTCCAGGTGGGAATGGGCAGTGTGGAGTGCAATTGAGATTGCATCATCTGTGGATCTGTTGGGACGGTATGTGAATTGGAGTGGATCTAGGGTATCCAGGATAATGCTGTTGATGTGAGCCATGACCAGCCTTTCAATGTACTTCATGGCTACCAACGTGATTGCTACGGGGCAGTAAGCATTGAGGCAGGTTACCTTCGCTTCCTTGGGCACAGTGACTATGGTGGTCTGCTTGAAACATGTAGGTATTACAGACTCGGTCAGAGAGAGGTTAAAATGTCAGTGAAGACACTTGCCAGTTGGTCTGCGCATGCTTTGAGTACAGGCTCTGGTAATCCGTTTGGCTCTGCGGCTTTGTAAATGTTGTCCTGTTTTAAAGGTCTTGCTCACATCGACTACCGAGAGCGTTATCACAGCTGGTGCTCTCATGCATGCTTCAGTGTTACTTGCCTCGAAGCGAGCATAAAAGGCATTTAGCTCGCCTGGTAGGCTCGTGTCATTGGGCAGCTCTCGGCTGGGTTTCCTTTTGTAGTCCGCAATAGTTTTCAAGCCCTGCCACATCCGACGAGCATCAGAGCCGGTGTAGTATGATTCAATCTTAATCCTGTATTCACGCTTTGCCTGTTTGATGGTTCACCTGAGGGGGTAGCGGGATTTCTTATAAACGTCCGGATTAGTGTCCCGCTCCTTGAAAGCGACAGCTCTAGCCTTGCTCGATGCGGATGTTTCCTGGTATCCATGGCTTCTGGTTGGGATATGTACGTGTACAATTCAAATCCCAGGGGTGGACATGTGGAATAATAATAACTTCATAAATGAACATGCTAAATATAATCATGTGTGTCAAATATGTAAGCTGAAAACACTGTATGTTAAATGCATTGTTTGTGTGTGTATGAGTGTCCCTAACCTTGCCAACAAACAAAGAGCTGTGAATGGATCGGTGGTTCACCAATCAGAGCCTTGATGGGCTCAGCCACAGTAACAAGGGGTGATGTATAATGATGAAACAATATATTTTTTTATAGAATGTTTCTTTGGGACCATCCCAATGACTGATACACAGGAATGTTCTTGCAACGTTCTCATGAAACGTGTCTAGAACATTAATATCTTATCATTTGAGAACATGGCAACCATGTTCTGTGTATGTTTGGTGGGACGTTGAATGAATATTCTCCTAACCCTCAGAAAACTGGACACGTGTATGTCCTTGCAACATTCCCATGAAACGTGTCTAAAACATTCATATTTTAATTGGGACATGGCAACCATGTTCTGTGTATGTTTGATGGAACATTGATGGAATATTCTCCGAACTCTCAGAAAACTGGACACATGAATGTTCTTGCAACGTTCCCATGAAACGTGTCTAGAACATTAATATCTTATATTCTGAGAAGATGGCAACCATGTTGGCACTCTTTTACCAGGTACTGCAGGAATGTGAAAATAAAAGAGAGCCGCACACTCTAGGAGCTCAGATGCAAAAATGTAATTACCAACGTTTCGACAGCCAAGCTGTCTTCATCAGGGTATGAACTGCAGGAATGTGAGAATAGAATGGCAACACCTCAGTGGTATTGGGTAACATAAAACTCAGCAAAAAAAGAAACGTCACCCTGTCTTTCAAAGATAATTCGTAAAAGGGTTTGAACACTGTTCCCCATGATTGTTCAATGAACCATAAACAATTAATGAACATGCACCTGTGGAACAGTCGTTAAGACACTAACAGCTTACAGGTAGGCAATTAAGGTCACAGTTATGAAAACTCAGGACACTAAAGAGGCCTTTCTACTGACTCTGAAAAACACCAAAAGAAAGATGCCCAGGGTCCCTGCTCATCTGCAAGGAGGCATGATGATTGAAGATGTGGCCAGGGCAATAAATTGCAATGTCTGTACAGTGAGATGCCTAAGACAGCGCTATGGTACGGAGAGCTGATCGTCCATGCAGTGGCAGACCACGTGTAAAAACACCTGCACAGGATCGGTACATCCAAACATCACACCTGCGGGACAGGTACAGGATGGCAACAACAACTGCCGGAGTTACACCAGGAATGCACAATCCCTCCATCAATGCTCAGACTGTCTGCAATAGGCTGAAAGAGGCTGACCTGAGGGCTTGTAGGCCTGTTGTAAGGCAGGTCCTCACCAGATATCACCGGCAACAATGTCGTCTATGGGCACAATCCCACCGTTGCTGGACCAGACAGGACTGGCAAAAAGTGCCCTTCACTGACGAGTCGCGGTTTTGTCTCACCAGGGGTGAATGTCAGATTCGCGTTTATCGTCGAAGGAATGGGCGTTACACCGAGGCCTATACCCTGGAGCGGGATTGATTTGGATTTGGAGGGTCCGTCATGGTCTTGGGTGGTGTGTCACAGCATCATCGGACTGAGCTTGTTGTCATTGCAGGCAATCTCAACACTGTGCGTTACAGGAAAGACATCCTCCTCCCTCATGCAGTACCCTTCCTGCAGGCTCATCCTGACATGACCCTCCAGCATGACAATGCCACCAGCCATACTGCTCGTTCTGTGCCAAATTTCCTGCAAGACAGGAATGTCAGTGTTCTGCCATGGCCAGCGAAGAGTCCGGATCTCAATCCCATTGAGCACGTCTGGGACCTGTTGGATCGGAGGGTGAGGGCTAGGGCCATTCCCCCCAGAAATGTCCAGGAACTTGCAGGTGCCTTGGTGGAAGAGTGGGGTAACATCTCACAGCAAGACCTGGCAAATCTGGTGCCAGGTCATAACAACTGAAAAGGGTGTGTGTGTGTGTGTGTGTGTGTGTGTGTGGAAATAATTCAAATGTAGTATTAACACTGGAGTGATAGCTGTGCAGATGATGATATGCAGGTAGAGATACTGGGGTGCAAAATAATAACAATATGGGGATGAGTTAGTTGGGTGGGCTATTTACAGATGGCCTGTGTACAGGTGCATTGATCAGTAGCTGCTCTGACAGCTGATGCTTAAAGTTAGTGAGGGAGATATAATCAGCTTAGTGGGAGTATCATTTGTTTTTCAAATGGACAATTACCCAAAACACACCTCCAGGTTGCATAAGGGCTATTTAACCAAGAATTGATGGAGTGCTGCATCAGATGACCTGTCATCCACAATCATCCGACCTCAACCAAATTGAGATGGTTTGGGATGAGTTGGACCACAGAGTGGAGGAAAATTAGCCAACAAGTGCTCAGCATGTGGGAACTTCTTCAAGACTGTTGGAAAAGCATTCCTCATGAATCTGGTCGTGAGAATGCCAGGTGTATAAGTGTACAAAGCTGTCATTAAGGCAAAGGGTGGATACTTTGAAGGTTTCTAAAATATAAAATACATTTTGAATTGTTTAACACTTGTTTGGTTACTACATGATTCCATATGTGTTATTTCCTAGTTTTGATGTATTCACTATTATTCTACAATGTAGAAAATAGTAAATATAAATAAACACCCTTGAATGAGTAGGTGTGTCCAACCGTTTGACTGGTACTGTAACGATCGTCTGTTGAAGAAGGTGTGGACCAAAGCGCAGCGTGGTAAATGTTCATACTTTTAATTCAACTGAATCAACTCAATAACAAAAATAACACAGAGAATGAACGGAAACCGGAACAGTCCTGTCAGGTGCAGAAACACAAAACAGAAGATAACTACCCACAAAAACCCTGTGGGAAAAAGCTAAGTATGGTTCCCAATCAGAGACAACGATAGACAGCTGTCCCTGATTGAGAACCATACCAGGCCAAAACAAAGAAATACAAAAACATAGAAAAAGGAACATAGAATGCCCACCCAAATCACACCCTGACCAAACCAAAAAACTCTAAGGTCAGGGCGTGACTGGTACTGTATATCACCAGCATTTGATTAAAACAGGATCACAGGATCTGACGCTAACTAAACCATCCAGTGTCTTATCTCTGAAACTACCTCTAAAACAAGGAGGAAATTCTGAATAATAATCAATCTGATGATGAATACAGCTGAAATTCAATCAAGCCACACTTCAGAAACCAGCAGTGCGTTATGCTGTGTAGAAACTGCACCATCAAGCTCGCCAAATCTCCCCAGCCTGACTGTACAAATCCAGACATAAATGGAAAACAACAAGATTAGTTGATGGTAAGCGCCTGCCCTGTTTACGAGAATCAAACACAGCAGCAGCAGCGAAACTCACTTCCTAATCACTGGGGAAGTGAAGGGTCAAATGTCTGGTTGGAAGATAGAGCGGTGAAGACCACCAACAAGAGTATGCTGGTTATGCGAAGGTTGTACAGCTGTGAAATAAACTAAGTGAAGCCTTGGTCTTTACAAACGGGTCATCCTCTGGTCAGTTGCCACTATCTTGAGATCAGTCAAGGAGGAATGAAAAAAAGGTTCAGCTTAAGCTAAGCCTAGTTAGTCTCCAAGGACTGAGCACACACTCCTTATGCGGTTTCTACATTCCAGGTTGTAAGGGCCAGCACATCTCTACTACTCTTAGTCAAGTGGATCAAGCCTCCGTGGTAGCTACATCTCCATAATGTTGACACATACCTTATTGCACTGAATGTTGCAATAGATCACGAGTGAATACTGGCCAGACACCAAAGATGCAGGCCAAGACTTTGATCAGTCCAAAACAATCTAATAATCTTGGCCAAATCCCCATGTTTCAGTTACCACTAAATCGAAAACAGCCTTGTGAACCAGCCTGGTTGCGTGATAGCTCACCACTTTAACACAGCTCTCAGACTGGTTCTGCGAGGCTAGATCAACTCTGTGCCCATTAGGACAGAATAACTCACTGTGGTTTTCAACAGGGAAAGAGATACAATCTCACCCTGTACATAAGCATGCATTAGCGAGAGAGAGCGAGAGAGAGAGAGAGAGAGAGAGAGAGAGAAAGAGAGAGAACTGTCCCTGAAGGTTCTGGAGCATAATAGAGAGATAGGACAGAAGTTGTGACATTCTAATGTTATTTTAACCCTCTGAAGGCACACTCAGAAGGGCTAAGGAAAGGTGAGAATGCTTGTCACTGCTCACTACCTCACCAAGCATAACTCAGTACATGAATGCATTTAATTGCGATTGTGGGTATTCAGAACCAACCAAGGACACCTTTTAGTTTCATTCAGTTAGCATCCAATTATCACAAACGGCACACTGTGGTGTTGACGCTTGTATCCAAGGACCTTCAATAGCTGTCATTTGAATTCATACACCCCTACCTAGTTATGCAAATCTGAAAGGACTGGTAATGACTGGATGGGTATAAGCAATATAGTACTGTACAGTAATGATTCTATTTCCCCCTTGATAGGCCATATTGATTATCCCCATCCAATCCTCTCAGATCTCCCCAGGTCCCTTGGGGGTTTGAGATTGGGTGTATACCAGTTTCCATGGTGATTTAGGCAGGAGGTGAGTCATAGTCAAACAGGAAAGGGCAGGCTCTTCCTGTCTCTTGTTTTGGAGACACAGTGGGCCAGAGGCAGGATGGGAAATCTCCTGTGATATCCAATGCCTGGACTCCAGCCACCCATGTCATAGACTGTTCTCTCTGCTACCGCACGGCAAACAACAAGTCTGGAACCAACAGGAGCCTAAAGAGCTTCTACCCCTAAGACATAAGACTGCTAAATAGTTAGTTAAATAGTTAACCAATAGCTACCCGGACTATCTGCATTGACCCTTTTTGCACTAACTCTTTTGACTCATTACATACGCTGCTGTTACTGTTAATTATCTATCTTGTTTCCCAGTCACTTTATCCCTACCTAGAGTATATGTACATACCTAAAGTTCCAGTCAAAAGTTTGGACAAACCTACTCATTCAAGGGTTTTTCTTTATTTTTACTATTTTCTACATTGTAGAATAAGAGTGAAGACATAAAAACTATGAAACAACACATATGGAATCATGTGATAACCAAAAAAGTGTTAAACAAATCAAAATATATGTTATATTTGAGATTCCTCAAAATTGCCACCCTTTGCCTTGATGACAGATTTGCACTCTCTATTATTCTATTTTTTTTCTCTCTGCGTTGTTGGGAAGGACCAGTAAATCAGCATTTCACTGTTAGTCTACACCTGTTGTTTACGAAGCATGTGACAAATACAGTGTGATTTGATTTGACCTAGATGGAAATCTGTGATCCTCCATAACCCATAGCAAGTCCCAACAAGTTGATTACTTTATAATATTGAAAGCCTTCAATGGCACTACCCATGCTAAAACAGGCTTTGTGGCAAGTGTGCCCTCCATCCAACTCTATGGTCCAAATTCCAAACTTACCTGAGGCGCTCGTCCTCTTTCTTCCGGAGCTTCATGTCCCGCTGCACCACTTGTAGAACGTGCTCTGCCTCATCGTCCGTCAGTCCCGACATGTCCAGCTTCCGCCTCATGGCTGACTCAGGTACCACTGTCAATCCAACCCCCTGCCCCAATCGGTTGTCTCTACTGAGCTCAGGACAGACTGTAAGTGGATGACAGACATTGGGAAAAGGTCAAAGGGGGACATTTCTCTTAGATTATGATATAAGGACAGTTTGGGTTGTTTCTTCTAATGGTTAAGGTTTGGATTTGAGTGGGTTAAGCTTGTCTTAAGTGTGTGCCTAACGTAGATCAACACAGCACAACAGAGAACTATGCTCAGTGTCGTCTCCTCCTTTAGCAAAAGTCATTTTCAGTGAGCACACTTAGATAAAGGGGTTATTTGCTGAGGAATAGGGTTCCACCAATAACTGTTTTCGTCTGAAGAACCCTTTTTGATAAACAATGGTTCATTGTAAGACAAAGGGTTCTACCTAAAACCTTTAACATTCTATGTTTCTTTCTTTTATATAGTGCCTGAGCATTAGTGTTGACCTAAGTATTTCAACTTTGAAATCGGGAGTTTGAATAATCTGATAGATATAAATAGATGTGTGAGAATGCTTTAAAATGTATATGGAAATATTGTGAATGTATCTGGTATCCCCTTAATGACTTTACATGTCTTTCAAATGAGTATTTTCTGTGATTTTATAAAGCAGAGAATAGGTGAATTGAAGGGAGTATGAGTGAACCAGCAGTGTCCCCATGGGGACAAACCGAATAACCATATATGGTTCTACTTTGCACCTTTTTTCAAAGACTGTATCACACACCTCACTGCTGTATCTATCACTAACAACTAGCTACATCAAGATTCAACTAAAACAAATATACAGTTGAAGTGAATGTGAAATGTCAGAATAATAGTAGAGAGAACTATTTATTTCAGCTTTTATTTCTTTCATCACATTCCCAGTGGGTCAGAAGTTTACATACACTCAATTAGTATTTGGTAGCATTGCCTTTAAATTGTATAACTTGGGTCAAACGTTTCGTGTAGCCTTCCACAAGCCTCCCACAATAAGTTGGGTGAATTTTGGCCTAATCCTCCTGACAGAGCTGGTTTAACTGAGTCAGGTTTGTAGGCCTCTTTCATCGCACACGCTTTTTCAGTTCTGCCCAGACATTTTCTATAGGATTGAGGTCAGGGCTTTGTAATGTCCACTCCAATACATTGACTTTGTTGCCATTTTGCCACAACTTTGAAAGTATGCTTTGGGTCATTGTCCATTTGGAAGACCCATTTGCAACCAAGCTTTAACTTCCTGACTGATGCCTTGAGATGTTGCTTCAATATATCCACATCAGTTTTCCTCCTCATGATGCCATCTATTTTGTGGAGTGCACCAGTCCCTCCTGCAGCAAAGCACCACCACAACATGATGCTGCCACCCCCCCATGCTTCACGGTTGGGATGGTGTTCTTCGGCTTGCAAGCCTCCCCCTTTTCCCTCCAAACATAACGATGGTCATTATGGCCAAACAGTTCTATTTCTGTTTCATCAGACCAGAGGACATTTCTCCAAAAAGTACCATCTTTGTCCCCATGTGCAGATGCAAACCGTAGTCTGGCTTTTTTATGGCGGTTTTGGAGCAGTGGCTTCTTCCTTGCTGAGCGGCCTTTCAGGGTATGTTGATATAGGACTTGTTTACTGTGGATATAGATACTTTTGTACTTGTTACCTCCAGCATCTTCATAAGGTCCTTTGCTGCTGTTCTGGGATTGATTTGCACTGTTTGCACCAAAGTACGTTCATCTCTAGGAAACAGAATGCGTCTCCTTCCTGAGCGGTATGATGGCTGCATGGTCCCATGGTGTTTATACTTGTGTGTACTATTGTTTGTACAGATGAACGTGGTACGTTCAGGCGATTGGAAATTGCTCCCAAGGATAAACCAGACTTGTGGAGGTCTACAATTTTTTCTGAGGTCTTGGCTGATTTCTTTGGATTTTCCCATGATGTCAAGCAAAGAGGCACTGAATTTGAAGGTAGGCCTTGAAATATATCCACGGGTACACCTCCAATTGACTCCAATGATGTCAATTTGCCTATCAGAAGCTTCTAAAGCCATGACATCATTTTCTGGAATTTTCCAAGCTGTTTAAAGGCACAGTCAACTTAGTGTATGTAAAATTCTGACCTACTGGAATTGTGAAACAGTGAATTATAAGTGAAATCATCTGTCTGTAAACAATTGTAGGAAAAAATGACTTGTGTCATGCGCAAAGTAGATGTCCTAACTGACTTGCCAAAACTATAGTTTGTTAACAAGACATTTGTGGAGTAGTTGAAAAGCAAGTTTTAATGACTCCAACCTAAGTGTATGTAAACTTCCGACTTCAATTGTACAAATTAAATCTTTTTTACTTCATAGGTCTAATGAAATGCTGTGTCTGTGTTGATTTCACAATATAGAGCATGCACCAGGAAGGAATACATGGTGGCTCTGCAGTCTTTTGTCAGTGTGTGAGTTTTCTGGTATGCAGGTCGGGCAGAAAGACCTTCCTATCCAATCCTTACATAGCATCATTTGTCTTCCTGTGTACAAACAATGCAGTAGGAGAACCATAAGCATTCCCGAAATGCACACTTCTTTACACAATGTTATAAAAATGATCTGCTTTTACAGAAGACTGAATTGTAATTAGTCCCTTTTCACTCAGCAATGAGATGCCTTTATTTGAGTGAATGAATATAACCTAATCATCCATACATTGAAATATTACTGTAGGCTCTGACTCTCTCTTAAATCAAGATACCATTGTCTAGATTGGTTCCAAGTCCTTCATTTCCTCGACGACAAAAGACAAATCGTGGTTGGTATTTTGTGTGTACGGGAAACACAAAGCTAAATATTTAAGATGAACAATGATGAATGAAAAGCTCAACTAACGCTCTGTGCTGAAAAACAAGACTGAACACAAGATTACAAGTGTGACTGATTGAAGGAAAACCTGGGTGGGCTACACTGTGCTAGACACTTGTACTCTCAGATTGAACAACACCTTGAGCTGTCTGACTCTTCAGGAGCAGCCAAATACCCCCCCAGACCTGGGTTCAATACAATTTGAAAACCTTCAAATACTTTTAGCATTTGCTTCAGCCTCCCTGAAGTGCCAGATTGGTGGGGTTTGCACTTTTTCAACTGTTGTATTGGATCCATTGCAACGGGCAAGGTCAATCAAGCCTAGATAAAGTATTTGGAATGATTTGAAATAGTATTTGAACCCAGGTATGACACGTATCACTGGCTTGTTAATAACTCCTGATTAAGGTACTAACTACAGCAGGTGATTAGGACTGCTCTCAGCACAGCAGCACCCTAAACCCCCATGGTGAGAGAACACACATTTCAATCTGCTAAACTACAACAATCAAGCCGTTTTGTAAGGAGAATTAGTACTCATGACCTGAATTACATTTCCCCAGTGTTTCCTTTTCTCTCATTCTGACTCACAGAGCAACATTTCAAACAACGTTTAACTGTATATGAACGAGAGGACAATCAGGACAGTCAGACCAGAACTCGAATGGAGCCAACGACAACCAGACCTAGACCCGACCCGTACACTAATGGGTCTGGGTCTAGACCAGACCCGATTGGACCCGAGTGACAAAAAAAAAGAACATCAGCCAAGTTGCCATTCTGGTAAACAAATAGGTTTATATGTTGGCTAGGCCTTCTATAAAATCAATAAATTCACCTTAATAGTGTAAAATAAATATGCTATAGGCTATGCAGAGCTGTGGTCGGGTCCATTCGGGTCTATTAGCTGTAGTTGACTCGAGACCCGATGACAATCAAACACACCCGACCCGGACCCGAGGGAAAAGTTTGAATTTTTGGACCCGGACTCGCTCAGGTCCTGGGACAAGTCTGAGAATCCAGGTTCAGGTGGACCAGTGAAGACCTCTAATACCGCATGTCAGAAGTCCCGGAAGAGATTCAACGGTGTGTGTGTGTGTGTGTGTGTGTGTGTGTGTAGTCCAAAAGCTGATGTCTCACTCCAACTCTGACATAATAGCGTATGATTACTGATTTACAATCTGTTGAGCTGATGTGAGGAGGAACACAGGAGTCCATCCTGGAGTTAACAGGAAACATTGCCTGCATCTGTACAATCATGTTAATCCATTCAGTATCTCTTTTGGAGGGGGAGAGAGAGATAGAGAGAGAGATTGAATGTACATTTGTGAATAATTCGTTATTATACCAGCACTACCTTGTGATGATAGTGATGAACAGTGAAATCAAATTCATATTAATGATTTGGCTATTACTATTAGGATATTCTGCTTCTTACCATAACTTTGACTGGGTGTAATAATAACATGTTAATTTGTCACTTAAAACGTAGCTTATATCGAAACATTAAAATATAGACAAATAAGTAACTCACCGGGTCCGTGCCCTAGGCTTCTTCTTCTCAGTTCCACACCGGTACAGTAAACAAATCCCGGTCTCTGGCCAGCGCGCATTAACACGATTTATAAAAAGCAGAAACACTCTAGCCTACATGATCATATCCGTGTAAGTCAAGTCCATTTCATTCTCATTTCATGTTAGACTCTTCAGAATTTCGACTGACTTTTTAGGCAACTCGTGCATAAAGCTAGTAACCTATGTTTCAGTCTCTGTACAGTACGGAAAGGGCGGCATCTGGACTACTAACAAGCGCAATTGAAGTTGCAAACACCTGCTAGCGAAAGAGCCTATCAGACCGCGACATGTAAACCGTTATTTTACTGTTTGGAATGAACGCAGCACAGTAGGCTAAACTGTAAATTCATTTGTACAGCCCTTCAGTAATATCACAAAGACTATGCCACAGTAGTTACATTCATCGACAAAAGTGAATATAATTGAGCAATACATTTTCCATGAAATGTTTTTAACTGAATGAGAATAAAGTCATCATATTCTAAGCTTCCATCATCTATTTCTAAGGAGCAACTACAGCTGGATTTGAGGGTAACTTTTCATGGAACAAAGTTTAACACTCCATAATCACATCGGCCTACTAAACCTGAAATGCAATGAAATAATACACTTGTAAATACAAGTTTGTTCGTGGGCACATTTGATCACATTTTAATGTAAGTCATGATCAACCGAATGCTCACTGAAGTTTTTATCCTGGCATCCCTTTCCCATTCAGATAGCCTTGGTCCTCACACCCTTACTGAACCCAACCAGAAAACAATGGATTCTATACACGCATCAGCCCAGCATGAAAAAAGAGAGAGAAAAACAGGTACTCAACTGCAAGAGATGGTGAAATAAATACAACTAATAACCAGGAAACTCCACAGCCTGTGACTATATCCCAGAAAAGAAAAGCAAGCTCCTGCTGGAACAGTGAACAGTCACACAGTGAGGTTTCCTGGGGTAAGGAGGCTTTTTGTAGCCTGGTCCCAGATCTGTTTGTGCTGTCTTGCCAACGTGAATGGTCATTCGTGTGGCACAGATCTGAGTCCAGGCTTTTTGAGGGAGCCAGTAAAGTGATTCTTTGGAGAATGAAGCTGGACTAATGATTGCTTCATGTGAAACCCAGTCACATGAGGATCCAGTCAGCTGGGGCTGCTGCCAGGGCTTTGGTGTGGTGTGGTGTGGGAGGGCAAAGTTCACTGGGGGCCTCTGCTGCTCCATGTTAGGTCTCTAATCTCTGATGCTTGTAGTAGACTCGGTATCAGAGCGCAGAATCACACCGTAATGCGCAGAATCACACCGTAATCACACTATGCCCCATATACTTGGGGCGGCAGGTAGCCTAGTGGTTAGAGCGTTGAGCCAGTAACCGTAAGGTTGCAAGATTGAATCCCCGAGATGACAATGTAAAAATCTGTCGTTCTGCCTCTGAACAAGGCAGTTAAAACCCACTATTCCTAGGCCGTCATTGAAAATAAGAATTTGTTCTTAACTGACCTGCCTGGTTAAATAAAGTAAAAAATATATACTGCACTAAGTAGTACACTATACCGGTAGTTGAATTGAGAGAGAGAGAGAGGATCGGAGAGCAAAGTGGGTGTGTTGCATGCATGCATGAGTGTGCGTTGTGCACCCGTGTGATAAAAGTACAAAAGGGAGTTCAGTGTGTAGCAGGTTCTAGTGTATCAGCATGAAGCAAGCTATGTGGCTGCTGGGTGTCCTGTGTCTGCAGGTCTGTCTGCTCTCCACCACAGCCTTTTCTGACCAGACAGATGAACAGCAGCCTTACAAACCAACCAAGCCATGGTAAGACATTCCAATCCTCTGTTCTTTACTGGTCAGAATGAACTGTGTTTTTCTACCCACAGAGTTAAATAGAACACAAATATAAATGTGTCTCCATGGGTCTAACAACCTTTGGGGGTCGGGGAACATTGTGAGTCAGTGAGGGTTTGTCCAAATAAAGTCATCAGTATGGTACATGTTTTAGGCAAATTTACTCGTATCTTCAGATCACATCAATGATATTACTGTGTGCATGTGCGGCTTCAACTATGTGGGCTGACACACATCAAATGTTTTCACTCAATTATCCAGGACCTCTGCCATTCAGGACCTCCACACCAGGCGGTGTCAGAAGAAGGCCCTAAACATTGTCAAAGACTCCAGCCACCCGAGTCACAGACTGTTCTATCTGCTGTCGCATGGCAAGCGGTACCGATGCTCCAAGTCTGGAACCAACAGGGCCTTGAACAGCTTCTACCCCCAAGCCATAAGACCGCTAAATACGGTAAAACTTCAATTAGTAGCTCGGGCTTTTATCACTGAACACCAACAGCGCTTATTAGACTCTATGTCCTTAATACACACAGCTTTTGCTCAATAAAATGTTGAAAAGACTACCGCACTGTTTACTGTGACCAGTATGACCTGTATAAACATTATAATACCAAATCCATCGCAGATCAGACTTGCAAAGACTAGGCTGCCTATCATACGCCCCCGATTTCGTGCTTCAGCACCATTCTCTCACCAGTTTGACCTTGTTGAGCTTTGTATCCCCCCGTAGTTCCAATCACACCAGATAGAATTCACTATTCAACGTTTGTTCAGGTCCCCAGGACATCGTTAGATGACTTCAATACCGTCCACTTGGGGCAACTCAACCGTCAAAGTGAATTATGATTGACAGTCAATTTTTTTTCTTCTGTTTTAACAGCTTTACCTACTTTCTCTTCGCCCATAGACATTCATCTACCCCTGGACAAATGTTGAATACTGAAGTGAGACCGTGAGATCGTGTTGCTAGTTGAGCTGACCATGTCAAACCACACTTCTGTTTCATCCATGGCAAGGATGTGGCTCTCCTTTCTCTTCGTTTGCGCAATCTTTGCGGCTACTCGCTGTAGTTCACTCCTAAACAAGAGAATTAGACCCCGCGTTTATTTGAAACAGGCGCTCATTTGCTGGTACTGTATGTGTGTCGATGCCCGGCTATCAAAAGGAACAGGCAGCTATTTGAGACTGCGTTTATCTGAAGTTTTACGGTAGTTAGTTAAATAGTTAACCAACAGCTACCCGGAACATCTGCATTGACTCTTTTTCTGCTCCTCACATATACTGCTGCTACTGTTTTTATATCTATCCTGTTGCATAGTCACTCTATTCCTAGTTATACGTACATCATTACCTCAATTACCTCGTACCCCTGCACATCAACTCGGTATTGGTACCTTGTGTATATGGCCAAGTTATCGTTACTCATTGTGTATGTGTTATTGCTTTTGTTATTAAGTGTTATTACTTTTCTATTATTTCTCTATTTTCTTTCTCTCTGCGTTGTTGGGAAGGGCCTGTAAGTAAGCATTTCACTGTTAGTCTACACCTGTTCTTGACAAAGCACGTGAATAATAAAATTTGATTTGGATTGAATTATAGTAATGGAGAATGGAAATGTACGAATAGATGAATTGCTATCATATTCATATTTCTGTGGGGCTTATGTTCAGAAGTTCTTTTTTTACTTCCGATGTTCGTTTCTCGATAACAAATTCCTGTTAACATTGAGGATGCAATTGTTGTATTGGGTAATATCCTGCTGATGTTGTATGGTGTCAAAGATAATACCAACTCCTTCTCTAATCTGAGGGTACAGTTCCAGTGCTAGAGAAGTTACATTGCGCCATTGGGGTTGTCGAAGCAATTGTCATGGTAACATGGTGCTGTCCTCTCTCTACCAAAAACCCATGTCATGTTATTCATCCACACGTACAAGAGAGCTGTCCAAGCCTACTGTAGCTAGGCCGGCTGGGCTGTCTGTCCACTTTAGTGAAAAGACGTGTTATATAATAGGTGAACTCCACTAACATCACTAAGGTATGAAAATATATGCAGTCAACGGGAAGGCTCATGTCCAATCGTACTGTGAGCACCACCTCAGATGAGAAACAATTAACCCACAACTTCAGAAAATGAATTTGATAAGAACCACTGCACTTGTCTCCACTGTCTGATTGCTCTCTCATCTGGCCTCAGAGTTCAAGGACTAAGAGGCAGACCGAGGCTGAGGGCCAATGCAAGAACGTTTGTCTCTCCCTCATAGGAGAGATGAGTGGACTCTCTGGAATGCCTGGGCCTCCTACCGGTTGGGTAAGACTCAATGATTTGATTGGATGAGTTTATTAAGCCACATTCACAGGGTCGCAGATGTAACAGGGCTCCGGGCAGCCGAGCGGAAATGGAGGAAAACTCGCCTCCCTGCGGACCTGACATCCTTTCACTCCCTCCTCTCTACATTTTCCTCTTCTCTCTCTGCTGCTAAAGCCACTTTCTACCACTCTAAATTCCAAGCATCTGCCTCTAACCCTAGGAAGCTCTTTGCAACCTTCTCCTCCCTCCTGAATCCTCCTCCCCCTCCCCCCCCCCCCTCCTCCCTCTCTGCAGATGACTTCGTCAACCATTTTGAAAAGAAGGTCGACGACATCCGATCCTCGTTTGCTAAGTCAAACGACACCGCTGGTTCTGCTCACACTGCCCTACCCTGTGCTCTGACCTCTTTCTCCCCTCTCTCTCCAGATGAAATCTCGCGTCTTGTGACGGCCGGCCGCCCAACAACCTGCCCGCTTGACCCTATCCCCTCTCTTCTCCAGACCATTTCCGGAGACCTTCTCCCTTACCTCACCTCGCTCATCAACTCATCCCTGACCGCTGGCTACGTCCCTTCCGTCTTCAAGAGAGCGAGAGTTGCACCCCTTCTGAAAAAACCTACACTCGATCCCTCCGATGTCAACAACTACAGACCAGTATCCCTTCTTTCTTTTCTCTCCAAAACTCTTGAACGTGCCGTCCTTGGCCAGCTCTCCCGCTATCTCTCTCAGAATGACCTTCTTGATCCAAATCAGTCAGGTTTCAAGACTAGTCATTCAACTGAGACTGCTCTTCTCTGTATCACGGAGGCGCTCCGCACTGCTAAAGCTAACTCTCTCTCCTCTGCTCTCATCCTTCTAGACCTATCGGCTGCCTTCGATACTGTGAACCATCAGATCCTCCTCTCCACCCTCTCCGAGTTGGGCATCTCCGGCGCGGCCCACGCTTGGATTGCGTCCTACCTGACAGGTCGCTCCTACCAGGTGGCGTGGCGAGAATCCGTCTCCACACCACGTGCTCTCACCACTGGTGTCCCCCAGGGCTCTGTCTAGGCCCTCTCCTATTCTCGCTATACACCAAGTCACTTGGCTCTGTCATAACCTCACATGGTCTCTCCTATCATTGCTATGCAGACGACACACAATTAATCTTCTCCTTTCCCCCTTCTGATGACCAGGTGGCGAATCGCATCTCTGCATGTCTGGCAGACATATCAGTGTGGATGACGGATCACCACCTCAAGCTGAACCTCGGCAAGACGGAGCTGCTCTTCCTCCCGGGAAGGACTGCCCGTTCCATGATCTCGCCATCACGGTTGACAACTCCATTGTGTCCTCCTCCCAGAGCGCTAAGAACCTTGGCGTGATCCTGGACAACACCCTGTCGTTCTCAATTAACATCAAGGCGGTGGCCCGTTCCTGTAGGTTCATGCTCTACAACATCCACAGAGTACGACCCTGCCTCACACAGGAAGCGGCGCAGGTCCTAATCCAGGCACTTGTCATCTCCCGTCTGGATTACTGCAACTCGCTGTTGGCTGGGCTCCCTGCCTGTGCCATTAAACCCCTACAACTCATCCAGAACGCCGCAGCCCGTCTGGTGTTCAACCTTCCCAAGTTCTCTCACGTCACCCCGCTCCTCCGCTCTCTCCACTGGCTTCCAGATGAAGCTCGCATCCGCTACAAGACCATGGTGCTTGCCTACGGAGCTGTGAGGGGAACGGCACCTCAGTACCTCCAGGCTCTGATCAGGCCCTACACCCAAACAAGGGCACTGCGTTCATCCACCTCTGGCCTGCTCGCCTCCCTACCACTGAGGAAGTACAGTTCCCGCTCAGCCCAGTCAAAACTGTTCGCTGCTCTGGCCCCCCAATGGCGCCAGGACAGCGGAGTCAATCACCACCTTCCGGAGACACCTGAAACCCCACCTCTTTAAGGAATACTTAGGATAGGATGAAGTAATCTCTCTCACCCCCTTAAAAGATTTAGATGCACTACTGTTCCACTGGATGTCATAAGGTGAATGCACCAATTTGTAAGTCGCTCTGGATAAGAGCGTCTGCTAAATGACTTAAATGTAAATGTAATGTAATTGCAGGGGACAGTGAAATTCTTAAGCTCAGAGCTCCAACAGTGAAGGTCAAAAAGAGAAGGGAATTAGAAAATATGAAATAATAATATATACATATTTACAACTGTAACGATGATAAATGTCCATTAGGGGTTGAGGGCAGGGTATATGTCCGTGTGTGTGTGTGGGGGGGGGGGGGCAGGTAACTGCCTAGTGGTGGCTATTCAGCAGCCTGATGTTCTGTGGGTAAAAGCTATTGGTCAGTCTGACAGTTTTTGACATGATGCTCATATACTACCCGCATCTGAGGGATGGAAGCAGGGAGAAAAGGCCGTGGCATGGGTGGTTTTGGTCCTTGACAACCAAACAAAGATTTGAAGAATCAAAGTGGTTGAGTGGTCAAGAACCACTGTTCTTGTTTTGACTGTCTGAACCCTCTCTCCTCCATCCTCAGAGTTTAAGGATTAAGAGGCAGAAGAAATTCAGAAGTGAATGCAAGAAAAACCTGGAAATGTGACGCTCCCGCGTAGGAGCCTTGACACTCATGAGTCATCCTGGGGGCAGTTGGGTAAAACACCACCAAACACCAACCAAAGAGGTTGTAAGTAAAGCAGAAGCTGAGAAAAGTGATATTTTCTTATGGTATGACAATATGTATCACGTTTCAGGTAAGACCCAGATGCAGACTCAGATGCAGACCATGTTGAATTAACAACAGTTTATTAATCCAACAGGGGCAGGCAAAAGACAGGTCAAGGTAGGCAGGGGTCAGCAATCCAGATAGACGGGGCAAAGGTACAGGACGGCAGGCAGGCTCAGGCTAGGCAGGCAGGCTCAGGCTAGGCAGGCAGGCTCAGGCTAGGCAGGCAGACTCAGGCTAGGCAGGCAGGCTCAGGCTAGGCAGGCTCAGGCTAGGCAGGCAGGCTCAGGCTAGGCAGGCAGGCTCAAGGTAGGCAGAGGTCAGAAATCCATATCGGTGGGGCAAAGGTACAGGAAGGCAAGCAGGCAGGCTCAAGGCAGGCACAAAAGGTCAAAACCATGAAAACAAGAAAACAGGAACAATCAAGAGCCAGGAACAGAGGGAAAACCTCTGGTAGGCTAGACGAAACAAAACAAACTGGCAACAGACTAACAGAGAACACAGGTATAAAAACACAGGGGATAATGGGGAAGATGGGCAGCACCTGGAGGGGAGTGGAGACAATCACAAAGACAGGTGAAACAGATCAGGGTGTGACAATATGTAATAACTCTCAACAGAGTTATTAACAGACTTACCCCTATTACCTCCTATACCTCTATCGCAGGTGAGAAACTAACTAACTAACACATTTGACAGAGCCAATGTTGTTTCCAATCACTGATTGTTCTCTCCTCTCACGTCAGAGTTCACGGATTAAGAGTCGGGAGAAAGTCAGGAGCCAATGTCAGCCAGTAAAAGCCATGAATCTGTCCCTCCCGCTTAGGAGAGGAGCGCTCCTTCCATGCACCTCCCCATTGGGTAAGAGACAGCTAAACAGATATGAAGAACTGAAGAGGTTGTTAGTAAAGCAGAGGCTGAAAAAAGGGAGTTGGGAGTTGGCTTGGTCACCTGACAGATTCAAATAAACATTTTGTTCTCTTCTCTTATGATATAACAGTATGCAGGGTAGAGTGGGGTAAGTTGAGCCACCCCTTATTTCTGGGAAACCATACACAAAAATGATCATGTGACCAAATATTTAGGAAGAGGTTATCATTTCAAGGAGTCTGTGAAGGAAGGATCCACATGAAAAAGTGGTGAGCAAGTTAGGTCTAAAAAAAACGGATTTTCACAAAGTCAAATAATTGTATTGTGTTATAGGTTTCATGATGCTTGTATCTAAACCAAAGTAGATAGTTTTAAGATTGTTTTGTACATCAGTTGGGGTCTCTATACGCTCCAATATGAGGTTCTAAACCAAGCATTAAAGTGCATCCTTGTAGCTGTGTGGACTAATATAGTCAAAATGTTTGCATTGGGGTAAGTTGAGCCGAATGGCGACCGTATCCCATACCAGTGGTGGAAGAAGTACCCAATTGTCATACTTCAGTCAAAATAAAGACACGTCAATAGAAAATTACTCAAGTAAAAGTGAGTCACCCAGTAAAATACTTCTTGTCTAAAATACTTAATTTTTTAAATATACTTAAGTATCGAAACTAAATGTAATTGCTAAAATGTACTTAAGTATCAAGAGTAAAAGTAATATTAAGCAAACCAGAACTAAATGACACTGAATACGTACATTAACAATAAAGAAAATGAACATGTACAGTTGAAGTCGGAAGTTTACATACACTTAGGTTGGAGTGATTAAAACGCGGTTATCAACCACTCCACAAATTTCTTGTTGGCAAACTATAGTTAGTATATAGTCGGTTTCCAACAATTGTTTACAGCCAGATTATTTCACTTATAATTCACTGTATCACAATTCCAGTGTGTCAGAAGTTTACATACACTAAGTTGACTGTGCCTTTAAACAGCTTGGAAAATTCCAGAAAATGATGTCATGGCTTTAGAAGCTTCTGATTGGCAAATTGGCATCATTTGAGTCAATTGGAGGTGTACCTGCGGATGTATTTCAAGGCCTACCTTCAAATTCAGTGCCTCTTTGCTTGACATCATGGGAAAATTAAAAGAAATCATCCAAGACCTCAGAAAAATTGTAGACCTCCACAAGTCTGGTTCATCCTTGGGAGCAATTTCCAAACGCCTGAAGGTACCACGTTCATCTGTACAAATAATAGTACGCAAGTATAAACACCATGGGACCACGCAGCCGTCATACCGCTCAGGAAGGAGACGCTGTCTGTCTCCTAGAGACGAACGTACTTTGGTACGTAAAGTGCAAATCAATCCCAGAACAACAGCAAAGGACCGTGTGACGATGCTGGAGGAAACAGGTACAAAAGCATCGATATCCACAGTAAGACGAGTCCTATATCGACATAACCTGAAAGACCACTCAAAGAAAAGGAAAAAGCCACTGCTCCAAAACTGCCATTAAAAAAGTCAGACTACGGTTTGCATCTGCACATGGGGACAAAGATCGTATTTTTTGGAGAAATGTCCTCTGGTCTGATGAAACAAAAATAGAACTGTTTGGCCATAATGACCATCGTTATGTTTGGAGGGAAAAGGGGGAGGCTTGCAAGCCGAAAAATATCAATCCCAACAGTGAAGCGCGGGGGTGGCAGCATCATGTTGTGTTGGTGCTTTGCTACAGGAGGGACTGGTGCACTTCACAAAATAGATGGCTTCATGAGGAAGAAAAATGATGTGGATATATTGAAGCAACATCTCCAGACATCGGTCAAGGAGGTTAAAGCTTGGTCGCAAATGGGTCATCCAAATGGACAACGACCCCAAGCATACTTCCAAAGTTGTGGCAAAATGGCTTAAGGACAACAAAGTCAAGGTATTGGAGTGGCCATCACAAAGCCCTGACCTCAATCCTATGGAAAATGTGTGGGCAGAACTGAAAAAACGTGTACGAGCAAGGAGGCCTATACAAACCTTACTCAGTTACACCAGCTCTGTCAGGAGGAATGGGCCAAAATTCACCCAACTTATTGTGGGAAGCTTGTGGAAGGCTACCCAAATTATTTGACCCAAGTTTAAGAATTTAAAGGCAATGCTACCAAATACTAATTGAGTGTATGTAAACTTCTGGCCCACTGGGAAGGTGATGAATAATGATAAATAAATGCTGATGATAAATGATAAATAAATGCTGAAATAATTAATTATCTCTACTATTATTCTGACATTTCGCATCCTTAAAATAAAGTAGTGATCCTAACTGACCTAAGACAGGGAATATTTACTATGATTAAATGTCAGGAATTGTGAAAAACTGAGTTGAAATGTATTTAGCTAAGCTGCATGTCAACTTCCAACTTCAACTGTACCTGTGTGAAAGAGAGGCTATGATAGAGAAGCA
This sequence comes from Oncorhynchus nerka, assembly GCF_034236695.1. Lineage (NCBI taxonomy): Eukaryota > Metazoa > Chordata > Actinopteri > Salmoniformes > Salmonidae > Oncorhynchus > Oncorhynchus nerka. The sequence continues at coordinate 12,535,054 of NC_088424.1, read as the reverse complement.
GAGGAACACAAGATATTATCTGATGACATGGAGTCTGAGCTTGATAAACATTTCAAGAATCTCGCGGACAGGTTTCATGGGCTTAGTTACCTCAAATGCAGAGACGTTGCCTACAAATTGGCACATCAAAACAACATTCAAAAGTTTGGGGTCACTTAGAAATGTCCTTGTTTAAAAACATTTTTAAAAAGCACATTTGTTGTCCATTAAGATAACAACATCAAATTGATCAGAAATACAGTGTTGACATTGTTAATGTTGTGAATGTTGTAGCTGGAAACGGCAGATTTTTTATGGAATATCTAGATAGATGTACAGAGTCCCATTATCAGCAACCATCATTCCTGTGTTCCAATGGCACGTTGTGTTAGCGAATCCAAGTTTATAATTTTATAAGGCTAATTGATCATTAGAAAACCCTTTTGGAATTATGTTAGCACAGCTGAAAACTGTTGTTCTGATTAAAGAAGTAAGAAAACTGGCCTTCTTTAGACCAGTTGAGAATCTGGAGCATCAGCATTTGTGGGTTCTATTACAGGCTCAAAATGGCTAGAAACAAAGCTATTTCTTCTGAAACTTGTCAGTCTATTCTTGTTCTGACAAATGAAGGCTATTCCATTCGAGGAATTGCCAAGAAACTGAAGATCTCGTACAATGCTGTGTACTACTCCCTTCACAGAACAGCACAAACTGGCTCTAATCAGAATAGAAAGAGGAGTGGGAGGCCCTGGTGCACCACTGAGCAAGAGGACAATCACATTAGAGTGTTTAGTTTGAGAAACAGTCGCCTCACAAGTCCTCAACTGGCAGCTTCATTAAATAGTACCTGCAAAACACCCGTCTCAACATCAACAGTGAAGGAGACTACAGGATGCTGGCCTTCTAGGCAGAGTTCCTCTGTCCAGGGTCTGTGTTCTTTAGCCCATCTTAATCTTTTCTTTTTATTGGCCAGTCTGAGATATGGCTTTTTCTTTGCAACTATGCCTAGAAGGCCAGCATTCCGGAGTCGCCTTCACTGTTGATGTTGAGACTGGTGTTTTGCTGGTACTATTTAATGGGCCTCTGTACGCCTATATAGATATTCATTTACATTTACATTTACATTTAAGTCATTTAGCAGACGCTCTTATCCAGAGCGACTTACAAATTGGTGCGTTCACCTTATGATTCCATTAAAAGTCATCCATTTCCAGCTACAATAGTAGTTTACGACATTAACAATGTCTACACTGTATTTCTGATCAATTTGATGTTATTTTAATGGACAAGAAAATGTGACATTAGATTAAATTAGACATTTCTAAGTGACCCCAAACTTTTGAACGGTACTGTATATCTGAATGTAGGCATATATTTAAGATATACCACACCCCCATCCCATGAGTTAAACATTGACCTACCAGCACCATCACCCACTGTCACACGACATCATCACCCACTTACCCCAAGGCAGTTCAACTTACCCTGTTCCTAAGCTCAACTTACCCCATACCCCAGGGGTAAGTTGTGCCAAGAGACCACCTTTTTTGGACAAGCTATGTTTTCAAAACTAGAATGTTGACATGAATTCTGATTATTTACAGGGATACACAACATCCTGAGATATATGTAGATATCTTTGTTAGAAAGAATACTATATTTCCCTTGACGTAGTGATGCTGAATATTACATATCTCAACATACCCCACTCTCCCTTAATCACAATCAACAGGAATGCGTATCCCCTTTCCTGCCTCATAGACCTCGTCCTCCTCCACTCCACCTTAGGTGAGAAACAAACAAATGAAGACAAGCCATTGGGCGCCTACCTCCTCATGCCTTTTGCACACAATGTATATAGACTCCCCTTTTTTTCTCTACTGTGTTATTGACTTGTTAATTGTTTACTCCATGTGTAACTCTGTGTTGTCTGTTCACACTACTATGCTTTATCTTGGCCAGGTCGCAGTTGCAAATGAGAACTTGTTCTCAACTAGCCTACCTGGTTAAATAAAGGTGGGGGAAAAAAAAAAAAAGAAAAAAAAATATCTGATCGTTCTCTCATCTCGTCTTAGTGGTCCAGTACTTAAAGGCAGGAGAGGCAGAAGAAAGCCAAGAACAAGAACAAACAAGAACATACCACAAAGTGGGTGGTGTCGCAATTGGCTTGGGTTCCATCTTGAAGGCAGCCCAATAGCTGCTGAAGACATAATCATCTATTCGCTACTGGATTATCAATACCAATAATAACTACAGTGTATGTTGGTATTTTATTTTTCTGTATACATTTAGACTGCAAAACTATGTAAAAAGGTATTTGCAAATGAAATTGACTGTTGTTATTATTGTATTACTATAATCATTAGTAGTAGTTGTCATGGTCGCCTCTGTATGATACAAAATCACATATTAAACCAAACCAACAGCCAGGGAAGCCAAGATCAACTCCCTCTTGTCTGACAAGCTGTTCCAATAAGAAAGTATATTACTCAATCCAATGGAGGCTGCTCAGATGAAGGAGGGGACCATCCTCCTCAGTGAATTTCAGAAAAATAAAATTGGTGAAACATTTAAAAAGTGATACTTGTTTTTTAGGTACAACTATACTAAATATATTCACATCACCAAATAATTGATTAAAACACACTGTTTAGAAATGAAGGTCTACAGTAGCCAACAGCACTCTGTAGGGTTGCACCATGGTGTTGCTGGAGGACAACTAGATTCCTCCTCTGGATACGTTGACTTCGATACAAAACCTAGGAGGCTCATGGTTCTTAACCCTTCGCATAGACTTACACAGTAATTATGAGAACTTTCGGAGGAAATCCTCCAACCTATCAGAGCTCTTGTAGCATGAACTGACATGTTGTCCACCCAAACAAAGGATCAGAGAATTAATCTAGTACTGAAAGCATAAGCTACAGCTAGCTAACACTGCAGTGCATAAAATGTGTTGAGTAGTTGACTCAAAGAGAGAAAGACAATAGTTAAACAGTTTTGAACAAATAATTTTCTGCAAAAATTAAGAAGCAAAAGAGGGAGCGAGAGAGAGCTGGCTAAACTTCATAGTGTTTTTTTCCACTTACTTAGCTAGCGAATGCAGCTAGTTAGTTTAGCCTACTCAAACACCCGGCTCAAACAGAAAGGGATGCTATGTTAGCTAGCTGGCAATGGCTATCCAACACTGGATCTCTTCCAAGTCAAGGTAAGCTTTTGGTTTTCTAAATGTATTGCCACCGGGGCCCGCTGGTGTAACTGCTAAACTGCTTGCTGAGTGTACACTGTACTGCATGATTGTAGCAGGTTTACTAACGCATTACTTCTAGTAGCTATGTTGACTATGACGTTAGCTAATATGGAGACAATTTTCAGGGTTCCCCAACCAAATTTGGCCCAAGGGTGGTTTTATTTGGCCACCCAAGTTTTCTGAGTAAAAAAAAACACTTTAAAAATTGTAATAATAATTGGTGTACATAAGAATGTAAAAACACCAGAAAATCAGCTCTAAGTGATTTTAATTTATGAAATCTGTTCCCAAGTCTTCACATGCATAATAGAGACACATGATCATACACAAATGTAAGCAAGATTTGAAATTATTATGTTTTAGTCAAACACATCTGTTTGGGCTTCTTGCTGTCAATTTGCAGTCTACACATTCATTTATAATTATGTTCCGGGCCCCCGACCATCCGCTCAAGAAAATAATTGCCCTGCGGTTTAATCTAGTTGAAGTCCACAAGCGAAGAGAAAAGGTGAGAGGAGGTGCGAGGGGGAATTATTTATACAACGAGCAAATTGATCATGCTGTTTGTATGTGGCTGCTATGAAATGGAACTGTGTTTGCGTGTGATCAGGGTGTATTCATTCCACCGATTCTGTTGAAAAACTTTTCTTAAATGGAAACAAATGGAACGAAGCGGGGATAAACATACCTGAATCTATACAATAGAAACTCTTGTTTGCAACTGTTAAACAAATGATTACACCCTTTGATTTGATTTGGATTTGATTTGATCAGCTAGATGCAGCCAAGAGTGTGCAAGGCGGTATTGAATGTGTCTGTCACCTTGATTACAATTTTTTTTTTTATCTCGACCTGTGCACCTACGTTGTAAGCTTTAATTCATAGGCTAGGTTGTAGCAACCTCCTGATGGGTACAGGGTAAATTAAAGTATCATGTAGTAGCCTATACCTATCGATGTTACATTGAACTGGGTGAATGGAACATGAATGAGCCATCCAATATGCTGTAATATAAATAAGGCCATGCTCATAAAAAATATATAATCCTTCCTCATTTTAAATGGCACCCACCGCCACTGACTCACAGTTTGCTATAACATGGAATCCTCCCAAAGCCCCCTTTCCTAATACAGTCCATACCTCCTCCCTCTTGTTCACACACAGTTAAAAAAGTGCCCTGTCTCTCTCTGTGTGTGTGTGTGTGTGTGTGTGTTATTGTTGGAATTCCTCAGTGTTCCCTCTCTACATCTGGTAATCATTAGCCATGTCAGTATATAAAGAGGATGTTGTGCGTAGTCAGGATCCAGTGTATCAGCATGGAGCAGGCTGTGTGGCTGCTGTGTGTCCTGTTTCTGCAGGTCTGTCTGCTCTCCACCACGGCCCTCCCTGGACAAGACAGACGGACAGCAGCTTTTCAAACCAACCAAGCCATGGTGAGACATTCCTCTGGATTCTACTAGGTTTATTCCCTGTCCTATAATCTATGATTCCAACCCTATTCCTGGAGAGCTACCCTCCTGTAGATTTTCACTCCAACCCCAGTTGTAACTAACTAGCCTGATTCTAATTATTAGAATCAAGTGCGCTAGAGGGGGAGGTTTTTGGGGGTGACTGTGGGGGGGGGGATCTTGGATGGTAGAGGGGCGGTTTTCATGGGGGGACCTACAGGATCGTAACTCTCCAGGAACAGAGTTGGGGAGCCCTGCTCTAGACTGACACACAGTTAGAATGTGCACATTGGTATAGAAGTCACTCTGGCACTATCACGATCATTCTGCACCACTCTCAACAGGGAGGCTCTTCCCCATTCCTCCCAGGACCTCCACCTCAGGTAAGAAACTATTTTATCACATATTACCACATTACATTTCCACATCATTTCTACTTAACAATTTCCATGAACCATGATTGATTCTAATGGTGTCATCATTTGGACATCAGGTAGACATGAAGCCACTGGTTGTGCAGCTCAGAGCAAAGGGACATGAGGAGGGGTTCCCCGACCGAAACAGGGTAGGGGCATGCAGCAGCCAGCGTCCAGGGAGTTGTTCAGTGTTGTCAGTCCTGAAGAATGCTATTGGACCTCCACCGCCACCCGAGGTTAGAGAGAGAGAGAAACAGAGAGAGAGACGCTGTAGTGTTGAAACATGTGAAGGATATGTAGACTTACACCCGATTTTAAGTAAGGTGCTACATCTCCGTCGAGGGAATAAGTAACCTTAAATGTATCAAAACTACACTCTTAGAAAAAAGGGTTCCAAAAGGGTTCCACCTGCATAAAAAAAAAAGTTATTCAAAACGTTCTCCAATGGGGACAGCCGAAGAACCCTTTAAGGTTCTAGATAGCACTTTTTTTCTAAGAGGGTATAAACTGGCTGATAGAGTGGACAGCCCATATCATAACAATGCTATTGTACTGTCATACTGCAAGGTTGATATTAAATCTCTTGAATTCATTTAATATTATATGCAGTTCTCAAGGAAACCCACTCTTAATCCTTTCCACTCTTAATCCTTTCACCTCAGAGTTCCAGGACTAAGAGGCATGAGAGTACTAAGGGCAGACGCAAAAGACCCTATCATCCTGGAGCCTTGGCTGCATTTTCCGAACTAGCTGTTCCTGTAAGTGACGTGTACCCGACAATCGTCCATATAATGGAACGCTAGAGGTTTACATGATAGTATATGTATCTGATTGTGTTAATCCTTTGCTGCCATACGTACAAAAAAAAATGTATCTGTGCATTCAGCCTTACAGATCCTCAGCATAGAAGAAGACGGTACTGAGACACAGGACAGGCCATGGAGAGAAACCCACCGCTGAAACTTGCTTTATTTTGGGTCATAAGTGAAATAAGCATGAAAAAAACATGTGGTATCGACAGTAAAACACTCAGTCCTGCTTTATTTGAAGTGCGTCTTGAGAAATCTTTTTTAAAAACGGTCATATAGGCTTCATAAGCACTGCATAAATAGGTCACAAATAATCTATAACTCATTTCATGCTCGATAAAATATTTCCAAATGTGATTTCTAAATGTGAACAAATAAATGCATGGTTATGTCACACAGTTATACCACATTATGAATCTTTATAGAGCAAGATATAAGGTTATAGATGATATGTGAAGCATCTATGTGGGGCTTTATGAAGCCTTCATAAGATGCATTTCAAATAAAGCGGGACTAAACTTTCATTGACTTTTTTTATTTCCAGTTTTCCAGCAATGCAATTATAAATAAAACTCTACCGCGCTATGGACTGGACTAAGCCATTCACTCATTTCTGAATCTTCTGTAAGACAAATCACATTGGGGTCACCAAACTTGTAGGTGATGTTATGTTCCTGGAATCGACTCTGTATTTTAATGTTATTCAAAGCCTTAAATCACAGTTAAAACAAAGGAAACAAAAATGTCAAGACACGCATTCAATGTATTTGCTTCAGTAGTCAATCTTTTCACAATTTCTCGATATTCTCTGTCAAATGCTCAATGTTACTGCATATTGTACCATAGCAAACCTTTCAACAGTTGTATATGTCTGTTCTACTAAATAAAAATGTTAGGACATGAACACAATCCAGTTTATTCCTACTGTTGTTATTACGAGAGATTTGACTCAATCCAGAAGACATTAAAACCCCAGATGTTTTGATTTTTGATAAGGTCATCATGGACGTTTGCAATGTCTCCACAAGTTCCAATCAACAGTTGAAACTTAGATGGATTTAGGGAGGCAGTGAGAGAATATGCACATGTTGAAAACAGAGTTAGAAGACCAGCTGTCTGCAACTTTTAACAGAGTAGCTAGTAGTCAGTTAGCCACTGGTAGTCTGCACAGCGCGATATCAACCCAGAGTACATCGGACAGCTTTTTCTCTACCACATGGACGTAATCATCGAAGGTGGTTTCAACAGGCTCTTCCGTTGCGACATCGCCAGAGGCCCATCTGCTATCCCCGGCCCGCTAGCTGTCTGAATCGCCGTGTCTCCAGCTCGCATAGTAGCGACTACTGAATCGACATCCTGGCTCATCTATTGCTACTCTTTGGACCCTATTATCACTTGGCTACACATGCCTCTCCCTAATGTCAATATGCTTTGTCTATTGCTGTTTTGGTTAGTGATTATTCTCTTATTTCACTGTAGAGCCCCTAGCCCTGCCCAACATGCCTTAGATAGCCCTTTTGTTCACCCCCCCCCCCCCACACATGCGGTGACCTCACCTGGCTTAACTGGTGCCTCAGAGACAAAACCTCTCATTGTCACTCATCATCCGACCATACCTTTGTCTGTACATTGCCTTGAATCTATTCTTCCATGCCCAGAAATCTGCTCCTTTTACTCTCTGTTCAGAACGCACTAGATGACCAGTTCTAATAGCCTTTAGCCGTACCCTTATCCTACTCCTCTGTTCCGCTGGTGATGTGGAGGTTAACCCAGGCCCTGCAGCCCCCAGCACCACTCCCATTCCCCAGGCGTTCTCATTTGTTGACGTCTGTAACTGTAAAAGCCTTGGTTTCATGCATGTTGACATTAGATGCCTCCTCCCTAAGTTTGATTTATTCACTGCTTTAGCACACTCCGCCAACCCTAATGTCCTAGCCATGTCTGAATCCTGGCTTAGGAAGACCACCAAAAATCCAGAAATTTCCATCCCCAACTACAACATTTTCCGACAAGATAGAACTGCCAAAGGGGACGGAGTTGCAATCTATTGCAGAGATAGGCTGCAGAGTTCTCTGTACTATCCCGATCTGTGCCCAAACAATTCAAGCTTCTACTTTTAAAAATCCATCTTTCCAGAAATAAGTCTCTCACTGTTGCCGCTTGTTATAGACCCCCTCAGCCCCCAGCTGTGCCCTTGACACCATATGTGAACTGATATCCCCCATCTATCTTCAGATTTCGCACTGTTAGGTCACCTAAACTGGGAAATGCTTAACACCCTGGCCGTCCTACAATCTAATCTAAATGCCCTCAATCTCACACAAATGATCAAGGAACCTACCAGGTACAATCCTAAATCCGTAATCATGGGCACCCTCTTAGATATCATCCTGACCAACTTGCCCTCTAAATACACCTCTGCTGTCTTCAACCAGGATCTCAGCGATCACTGCCTCATTGCCTGCGTCCGAAATGGTTCTGCGGTCAAACGACCACCCCTCATCACTGTCAAACGCTCCCGAAAACACTTCAATGAGCAGGCCTTTCTAATCGACCTGGCCCGGGTATCCTGGAAGGATATTGACCTCATCCCGTCAGTAGAGGATGCCTGGTTGCACTTTAAAAGGTTTTTCCTCACCATCTTAAATAAGTATGCCCCATTCAAAAAATGTAGAACTAAGAACAGATACAGCCCTTGGTTCACCCCAGACTTGACTGCCCTTGACCAGCACAAAACCATCCTGTGGTGGTCTGCATTAGCATCGAATAGCCCCCGCGATATGTAACTTTTCAGGGAAGTCAAGAGGCAATATATTAAGTCAATTAGGAAAGTTAAGGCTAGCTTTTTCAAACAGAAATTTGCATCCTGTAGCACTAATTCCAAAAAGTTTTGGGACACTGTAAAGTCCATGGAGAATAAGAGCACCTCCTCCCAGCTGCCCACTGCACTGAGGCTAGAAAACACTGTCACCACCGATAAATCTACGATAATCAATCATTTCAATAAGCATTTTTCTACGGCTGGCCATGCTTTCCACCTAGCTACCCCTACCCCGGCCAACAGTTCTGCACCCCCTGCAGCAACTTTCCCAAGCCCCCAAGACACTCTGGACCCAAACTGTTATAGACCTATATCCATCCTGCCTGCCTTTCTAAAATCTTCGAAAGCCAAGTTATCAAACAGATCACCGACCATTTTGAATCCCACCGTACCTTCTCCACTGTGCAATCTGGTTTCTGAGCTGGTCATGGGTGCACCTCAGCCACGCTCAAGGTCCTAAACGATATCATAACCGCCATCAATAAAAGACACACTGTGCAGTACTAGTAGTACTGTCTTCATCGACCTGGCCAAGGCTTTCGACTCTTGTCAATCACTGCATTCTTATTGGCAGTTGAAAATGAGAACTTGTTCTCAACTGGCCTTCCTGGTTACATAAACATTACATTTAAAAAAAATATCAAAAGTTATTGATAAGACTGAACTAGATCAATGATAATTCAATAATCACTATTATGTTGCATCTTTAACCAATAGCCTAACAAATGAACAACTCTCGCAAATAAATCACAAAGACTTCTGATTGTCTCTATTAACACATCCTCTATATAAAATTTCAGCCAACCCGAGCTGCCTGCACGCCCAACACTCACCAGTCTAGTCAATAACTCAACACTCTCCCCAACACAATTTCCTTCCCATCTTTTTTTATGCCTCAAAGAAACTTTTATAAAAACACACATAAACTTACATACTAACACACAGAAACAGTACACCCTCCACATAATTCCTATCATAGGACTAGTAGTACTGTAGAGCTCTTTTTACTTGCACACAATAGAGCTGGGTCACCCTGTCCAGTCCCTAGGGGTCCACGGCCCTGCAGCTCCCCAACTCAACACAAACCCCACTCAGCTTTAGGATCTTAGTGAAACATTCACTATTGGTTTCAGGTGTGTTTGGCCAAGGCCAGAATGCCAACCAACAGTAGGGCAGACCCCGAGGGCCAGGACTGAGCAGCCCAGCAGCTAGAGTTTGCTTAAATAGGTAGGTATCTTCCCTGACGTGGGCATGTTTTCATTGCAGACTCCTTTTGTTGTACTGTATTCCATATAAGGCATCCAAACCGTATGTTGCCAGTATACCCTTAATCTTGTAATAAATCAAATCAAGTGATATATAATTGAACATTTCTGCCATCCATTGTGACATTGTGGGAGGATAACCAACCTTCCAATTAATGGCAATGCATTTCTTAGCCGATGTAAATGCTAGGTTACACAGTTTCTTCTGATATCCGTCTCCAGAATCAACATTTCCAAGCAAACAAAACCAGGGAGAATCTGTAGACATGCTGAGATAAAATAACATACTCTTAGCCAGAATTCAGCCAGCCTTCACAAGACCATAACATATGCAAATATGTCCCTTTTTGTGTTATACACCTCCAGCAGAGGTTTCTGTGTGCATGATATTCAGTTTCATTGGCATATAGTATGTTCTATAGATGGTTTTAAACTGCAGTAATTTATTTCTGAGATTATATGAACATGACTGGGCATTCTGTATCCATTCATCATCTATATCCATTCATCATCATCAATAGCGTCTCCCAGGACTTCATCACATTTTTGTTTAAAGTTTTGCTAAAGTTAGTAAGCTAGTTAACGTTAGCCAATTTTTGGCTAGCTCTGCTAGCTAATGGTACAATGGTATATCATTAAATTTACTTCTGTTGAAATGGGACAAAACAGCTGTTAGATACTGCTACCTGACAGATACTGTAGCTAGAGGCTAGCTAGAGCTGAACTGGCTGTGGACGGTAGCTACTAGCTAGCTAACTAGCTGCTAGTAGTTCATTCACTTGAGTCTAAAGGGAATGAAACATTAGCTAACGTAACATGTCAGTTACACTACTGGCTCAGCACTGGGAATATACACTACAGTTCAAATGTTTGGGGTCACTTAGAAATGTCCTTGTTTTTGAAAGAGAATCACATTTTTGGTCAATTAAATTAACATCAAATTGATTACCGATTAGGCTACGGTAGAGCGACATGAAATGCATACAGTGGATTATTCTCCTACTTGGATGAATTTTTCTGGTACCAGAAACTGCATGACTCACGTTCGAGAGAATGGATTTTAACAAGGATAATCTGAAAACAAGACTCCCTAAATTCCATCAGCATATCGATTGTGCTACCAGGGCTGGTAAAACCCTGGATCATTGTTATTCTAACTTCCGAGATGCATATAAGGCCCTCCCCCGCCCTCCTTTCGGAAAAGATGACCACGACTCCATTTTGTTGCTCCTAGCCTATAGACAGAGACTAAAACAGGAAGCTCCCGCTCTCAGGTCTGTTCAACACTGGTCCGACCAATCTGATTCCACGCTTCAAGATTGCTTCGATCACGTGGATTGGGATATGTTCCGCATTGCGTCCAACAACAACATTGACAAATAAGCAGATTCGGAGCGAGTTCATTAGCAAGTGCATCAGCGATGTTGTACCCACAGCAACTATTAAAACATTCCCAAACCAGAAACCGTGGATTGATGGCAGCATTCGCGCGAAACTGAAAGTGTGAACCACTGCTTTTAACCAGGCAAGGTGACCGGGAACATGACCGAATACAAACAGTGTAGCTATTCCCTCCGCAAGGCAATCAAACAAGCTAAGCTTCAGTATAGAGACAAAGTAGAGTCGCAATTCAACAGCTCAGACACAAGAGGTATGTGGCAGGGTCGACAGTCAATCACGGATTACAAAAAGAAAACCAGCCCCATCGCGGACCACGATGTCTTGCTCCCAGACAGACTAAACAACTTCTTTGCTCGCTTTGAGGACAATATGTAACGGTTTTCTTCCGCTGAAGGAGAGGAGGACGAAAATGCAGTGTGGTTAGAGTTCAACATGTTTAATGCTAAATGACTTAAATGTAAATGTAAATGTTTAATAAAGACCATACACAAGAACACTACAAAATACAAAACAACAAATGTGAAAACCGAAACGGTCCTATCTGGTGCAATGACACAAAGACAGAAGACAATCACCCACAAAATACCCAAAGAACATGGCTGCCTAAATATGGTTCCCAATCAGAGACAACGACAGACAGCTGCCTCTAATTGAGAACCAATCTAGGCAACCATAGACATACAAAACTACCTAGAAAGGAAACAGCCCCATAAACATACAAAAAACCCTAGACCAGACAAAACACATAAATCCCCTATGTCACACCCTGACCTAACCAAAATAATAAAGAAAACAAAGATAACTAAGGCCAGGGCGTGACAGTACCCCCCCCCCCCCCCCCCCAAAGGTGCGGACTCCCGGCCGCACACCTAAATCCATAGGGGAGGGTCTGGGTGGGCGTCTGTCCACGGTGGCGGCTCTGGCGCGGGATGTGGACCCCACTCTCTTTGTCCGCTTTAGTCTCTTCCTAGGAACGGCGACCCTCGCCACCGACCTAGGATTGGCAACCCTACTAAAGGGCAACCACTCCACTAAACAAACTCCTCCGGACTGAGGGGCAGCTCCGGACTGAGGGGCAGCTCCGGACTGAGAGGCAGCTCAGGACTGAGGGGTAGCCCAGGACTGAGGGGCAGCCCAGGACTGAGGGGTAGCTCAGGACTGAGAGATTGCTCAGGCTGGTTGACGGCTCTGGCAGCTTCTGGCTGACTGACAGCTCTGGCAGCTCCTGGCTGGTTGACGGCTCTGGCAGCTTCTGGCTGACTGACGGCTCTGGCAGCTCCTGGCTGACTGACGGCTCTGACAGATCCTGGCTGACTGGCGGCTCTGGCAGATCCTGGCTGACTGGCGGCTCTGGCAGATCCTGGCAGACTGGCGGCTCTGGCGGATCCTGGCAGACTGGCGGCTCTGGCGGATCCTGGCAGACTGTCAGGGGAAAAAATGATGCACTCTGATATAGAGCTATTGTCAGTGTTGCTGCGCCCCTTCTACCTCCCCCGTGAATTCCCCCAGCTTGTTCTGACCGCTGTTTATATCCATCCGAGAGCAAACAGTGTCAATGCAGCTGACATCCTTTTTTACATCACTCAAGAGCTTGATGTGATTTCCCCTGATGCGCCCAAATTCATCATGGTGGATTTCAATAGATGCACTCTCAAGCATACTTTGAGTACTTACACCCAGCGTGTGACTTACCTAACAAGGAAAAATAAGATCATTGACTTACAGTATGTTACGGCTCGGTCCCCAAAGCGAGTTCATCCTTGGCCAGACCTCCACTGGGTGGATCAGATCATAACACTGTTTTTCTAAAACCAACTTATAGACAGTTACTCAAAAGAAGGTGGTGGAAAACCAAATACAGGTGTGGGACAATGACAGCAATGATCAGTTGCAGGGATGCTTTGATTTTACCTCCTGGAGTGTATTTGAAGAATCATCCGATGACCTGAACGAGTAATGTTTGGCTATATTGAATTCTGTGTTGATTTGGTGATCTCCACAAAAAATATTGGTAAGATATTTCCTAACAATAAACCATGGGTGACCAAAGAATTGAAGGTGGTGCTTAGCAAGAAAAAACAAGTGTTTGCCTCCGGTAATCCACTTGAAAGAAATGAGGTACAGAGATAGGTGAACAAAGGGATAAAAAAGGCGAAATGCCAGTACAAGGATAAGATGTAACAGATAATGTCAGAGGGAGACTCTCGGGCTGCATTGGTTGGGCATTAAGAATATGGCAAACGCCCCCTTCAAAGCGAGGCAACGTATCAATCCCTGCCTGGACGAGAGGGTGTGCCTCTCTACAGCCAATGAACTAAACAAATGCTTCACCCGCTTTGATACAAGGGGCGCCCCCGCTCCCCCGGCCTTACTGGAGGAGGATGTCATGGCAACCGAAAGCGAGCTTGTCGTACGAGTGTTCTAATGCACTGGAGCACGAAAGAGCCTGGGGTCCTGATAACATAAGTGGTCGTGTCTGGAAAAACTGCTCCACTCAGCTGAGAGGTGTATTCTGCTCTATCTTTCAGAGGTCCCTGGATACATTGGAAATTCCATCTCTATGGAAAAAATATATTGTTGTACGTGTCCCAAAAACCTATCATCCATCTGCTTCAAATGATTACAGACCTGTCACTCTTACCTTTCTCTTGATTAATTATCTTGAAGATCATCAAGGCAGAGATAATCAACACCACCAGACACCTTCTTGACCCCCTCCAATTTGCATACCGGTCAGAGAGAGGGACAGATGATGCCATCCTTTCGCTCTTACATTTGGTGTACATGCATTTGGAGGGCAGAAAACCCATGTGCGTATCATGTTCGCAGATTTATCCTCTGCGTTTCACACAATCAATCCGTTGATCATTGCGGACAGACTGGGGGGAGACTTCGGACTTGATGCTTATCACATGGATCACCAACTTCCTAACTGATAGGTCTCAGCAGGTATGAGTTGGCAACACACTCTCTGAGGTGCGCAATACTTCAGTTGGAACCCCACAGGGCAGTGTTCTTTCACCAGTACTATACATACTGTATACAGATAGCTGCCGGAGCCGGTTAGCCAGGGTGCCACCTGATCAAATACGCTGACGGTACTGCTTTGGTCAGTCTTATCGAAGGGGATGAGACGGAGTACGGACCGTCTCTGAATGATTTTCATGCCTGGTGTGAGTCATCCCATCTAAAATGAAATGCGTCAAAAACAAAGGACAATGATGATTGACTTTCGAAGGAACAATACCATGCACACACCATCACAGATAAAAGGTGATCCCATTGAAATAGTGGAGGAGTACAAATACCCTGGGCTAGTCATTGACAGCAAGCTGCCCTAGATCAGGTTACTCACTCCATTTTTAAGAAAGGCCAACTGAGACTGTATGTCCTACGCAATCTGCACTTTTTTAATGTTAATCAAACCATCATGGTTTTCTTTTAGAAATCATTAATTGAGAACATTCTGTCCTACTGCTTGACCTGCTGGTTTGGGAATATCAAGGTTGCACAGAAAAATAGGTTGGACAAGATAGTCAGGACTTGCGGAAAAATCACGAGGCAGCCACAGCAAGAACTGTCATCTCGCTACCTGGGCAGAACTCTCCATAAGGCAAATAAAATAGTGGTTGACTCTTCCCATCCACTCCACCCTGAACTCCAGCTCCTTCCCTCTGGTCGCAGGTACAGACTACCTAAGGTTAAAAGAAATAGGGCCAAGAACTCTTTTATTCCAAATACAATTCTGCAACTTTACACAATTTTGGACTAATTAAACTTAGCACTTGCACTATGAAACTGCACTTATTATTTGCTTGTAAATATCCTTTGCTATTTATTTTTATATATTATATATTTTATGACTGCTTCATGATGAATTGCTTCTCTGAGGACATTAAAGTTCTCTGAATCTTTCCTGTTTCAGCATGACAATACGCCCATGCACAAGGTGAGGTCCATAAAGGAATGTTGAGATAGGTGTGGAAGAACTTGACTGTCCTGCACAGAGCCCTGACCTCAACCCCATAGAACACCTTTGGGATGAATTGGAACGCTGACTTCGTTCCTAATCGCTCAGCATCAGTTCCCGACCTCACTAACACTTTTGTGGCTGAATGAAAGTAAGTCCCAGGAGCAATGTTCTAACAGCTAGTGGAAAGCCTTCCTAGAAGAGGAGGCTGTTATAGCAGCAAAGGGAGGACCAACTCCATTTTAATTAATTCCCATGATTTTGGAATGAGACAAGCAGGTTTCCACATACATTTGGTCATGTAGTGTACATCATGAGATGCAGTGAGAGGGTGGGTGTGTGTTGGCCGGTATATTCCTTCTCATTGGCTACATCTGCTGGCCAGTGGAGAGCGTGGCACCTGAATATAATTAGCTTGGCAGTTGTGTGGTGGCTGTTTTAGCCTGGCCTTTGCCCAATCTGCTTTGGTAGGGATGGTATCAAGCGCATGAAGCAAAACGGTGGATGGTGGTTAGAAGAGCGCGCTTGTTTGAAATGTAAAAGCGTCTCGGTAGCTTTTGATAAAGAAGAACATCAAGACGAAGCAGCTGCTTTATAAGTGGGATGCACTGTTGAGCGCTACATCCCGAGGGGTTCGTGCTGATGGTACAGAGATTGTGACAGCTGGTTAAATGGCGTCCCTTGAGAAGGCAAGAACAAGGTGTTTGTCAGGAGAAGTGCTGTATTATCATAAGGAGACGTGTACTTGGGAATAGGAGGTCTAAGAGAGAGAGGGAGGAAGAGGGTGAGCTTGAGTCGGTTAAAAATGGCGGGGAGAAATAGATTTGGTTTGTTAAAGAAGAATGGTAGAAGGTGTAAGCAGAGTGAGTTGAAGACAGGAGGAGAAATGGAAGTGAATGAGGTCGAAGTATCATAGGTGGTAGGTGTGGTGAGGTTCTCGGAGCCCAAAGCTTTTTTGGGAAAAAGTCGACCCTTGCCTTTTGGCTGATCCATTTGTGGTTTCAGGGTGGGTGAAAACAGAGTTGGATGCTGTGGAATCGGTGAAGGTAACCAGAAGCTGTCTTGTGATAATTGTTTGTGTTTCTGCTGGTCAGAAGGAGAAGGCGCTCCGCGTTAAACAAATGTGGGGGAGAAATGTGAATTGTTTTTGCTCTCAAGAAAAGGGCACCATTTAAAGGAGTGATTACTGGGGCAGCAGTCAATGTAAAAGTTGACCAACTGAAGGGCGAAGATTCCCGGTGTTTGTGATGCTCGTAGTTTGGTGCAACGCAGACAGGGTGGCATGAGTGGTGAAACAGAATAGTCTGTTCTTTTGAGTTTTGATGTTGAATCTCTGCCTGACTAAGTGATGTTAGGATATATAAGTTATCCTAATACATTACGTTGTTACAGGTGTCAAGCTTATGGGCATGTGGCAGCAATGTGTAGGAGCGGAGTTCCTAGGTGTGAGAAGTGTACAGAAGGGCATGAGACAAAGGAATGAGTAGAATTGTGGAGTAGTGGTATGTGTTAATTGTAAGGGTGCCCATAGGGCTGGGGATCAGAAATGTCCCATTGAGAGAGAGGCAGGTTGAGGTTTCCGGGGTTAGAGTAGTGCAGCAGATGTTAATATGCTGAAGCAGTGAAGAAAATAGAGGAAGATGGGTCAAGGGGGAAGGATCCTGAAAGGAGTGGTGTGAGTAGTATAGTATATATGTACTAGTACAGAGAGATAGGTCAACGAGTGATATATGTTTCAGTAAGATTGGATTTTTTGCATTTAAAGCAATGGTTATCAACTGTACTTCAGGGATGGAATGTAAATCACGGAAAATTGAGATTGTGGTGGCAGCTGCAAAGAGTTATTTGGGTGTGTGAGGCTTGACCCAGAACAGTTAAATGGTGTGTTAAGTGGTGGTGCCCCATCCTTTCAGGTTGTTGGCCTGAGGTAGGACTAAATCGATTTAAATAGTGGAGTAGGATGATGTTATTTTTTATTATTTAGATATACACTACCGTTCAAAAGTTTTGGGGTCACTTAGAAATGTCCTTGTTTTCTAAAGAAAAGCACATTTTTTGTCAATTAAAATAACATAAAATTGATCAGAAATACAGTGTAGACATTGTTAACGTTGTAAATGACTATTGTAGCTGGAAACGGCTGATTTTTTATGAAATATCCACATAGGTGTACAGAGGCCCATTATCAGCAACTATCACTCCTGTGTTCCAATGGCACATTGTGTTAGCTAATCCAAGTTTATCACTTTAAAAGGCTAATTGATCATTAGAAAACCCTTTTGCAATTATGTTAGCACAGCTGAAAGCAGTTGTTCTGATTAAAGAAGCAATAAAACTGTCCTTCTTTACACTAGTTGAGTAGCTGGAGCATCAGCATTTGTGGGTTCGATTACAGGCTCAAAATGGGAAGAAACAAATAACTCTTCTGAAACTCGTCAGTCTATTCTTGTTCTGAGAAATGAAGGCTATTCAATGCGAGAAATTGCCAAGAAACTGAAGATCTCGTACAACGCTGTGTACTACTCCCTTCACAGAACAGCACAAACTGGCTCTAACCAGAATAGAAAGAGGAGTGGGAGGCCCCAGTGCACAACTGAGCAAGAGGATAAGTACATTAGAGTGTCTGAACCCGATCGAACATCACTGGAAAGAGCTAAAAAAATAGTTGTGCAGAAACGCTCCCCATCCAACCGATCCAAGAATGGGAGAAACTCCCCAAATACAGGTGTGCCAAGCTTGTAGCTTCATACCCAAGAAAACTTGAGGCTGTAATCGCTGCCAAGGGGACTTCAACAAAGTACTGTGTAAAGGGTTTGAATATTTACAGTATGTAAATGGGATATTTCCATTTTTATTTTATTTTTTTATTAGCAATAATTTCTAAAAACCTGTTTTCGCTTTGTCATTATGGAATATTGTGTGTGGATTGATGAGAGGGAAAAAATACATTTAATATTTAAATATATTTAATCCTGTAATGTAACAAAATGTGGAAATAGTAAAGGGATCTGAATTATTTTCTAAGGTACTGTATGTATGTGATTGTATTATTCCTTTGCTGCCCTACGTAAAAAAATATATATATATTTGTGCATTCAGCCTTACAGATCCTCAGCATAGAAGAAGACGGTACTGAGACAGAAGACAGGCCATGGAGAGGAAACCATTACTTGAATTTGTTTTGTTTTCTCAACAGAATGGTCAGAAGTGATTTTTATTTTATTTTAAATACCTTGATTTGTCTAATATCTCAGTGTAATTACACTGAAAAAATACACAAAATATACAAAATTATGTCGACACCCCTTCAAACGAGTGGATTAGGGTATTTCAGCCACACCTGTTGCTGACAGGTGTATAAAATCAAGCACACAGCCATACACTCTCAATAGACAAACATAGACAAAAGTAAGGCCACAGTAGAATGGCATTACTGAAGAGCACAGTGACTTTCAACGTGGCACCGCCATAGGATGCCACCTTTCCAACAAGTCAGTTGGTCAAATGTTTGCCCTGCTAGAGCTGCCCCGGTCAACTGTAAGTGCTGTTTATTTTGAAGTGGAGATGTCTAGGAGCAACAACGGCTCACCTGCGTAGCGAATAAAAATTGTCTGTCATTGGTTGCAACACTCACTACGAGTTCCAAAGTGCCTCTCAAAGCAACATCAGCACAAGAACTGTTCATCAAGAGCATCATGAAATGGGTTTCTATGGCTGAGCAGCTGCACCCAAGCCTAAGATCACCATGCGCCATGCAAAGTATCGGCTGGAGTCGTGTAAAGCTCACCACCATTGGACTCTGGAGCTGCGTTCTCTGGAGTGATGAGTCAAGCGTCACCATCTGACAGTCCGACGGATGAATCTGGGTTTGGTGGATGCCAGGAGAACGCTACCTGCCCGAATGCATAGTGCCAACTGTACAGTTTGGTGGATGAGGAATAATGGAAAAATGGTCTGGGGCTGTTTTTCATGGTTTGGGCTAGTTCCAGTGAAGGGAAATCTTTAACGCTACAGCATACAATGACATTCTAGACAATTCTATGATTCCAACTTTGTGGCAATAGTTTGGGGAAGGCCCTTTCCAGTTTCAGGATGACAATGTGCCCGTGCACAAAGCAAGGTCCATACTGAAATGGTTTGTCTATCGATGTGGAAGAACTTGACTGGCCTGCACAGAGCCCGACCGCAACCCCATCAAACAATTTTGGGAAGAATTGAAACACTGACTGCGAGCCAGGCCTAATTGCCCAAAATCAGTGCCCGACCTCACTGATGCTCTTGTGGCTGAATGGAAGCAAGTCCCCTCAGCAATGTTCCAACATCTAGTTGAAAGCCTTCCCAGAAGAGTGGAGGCTGTTACTGCAGCAAAGGGAGGATAAACTCCATATTCATGGCCATAATTTTGGAATGAGATGTTTGATGAGCAGGTGTCCACATATTGTTTGTCATGTAGTGTATGCGGTATCAACCGTAAAACCTTAATTGACTTCGTTTTTTTCTCTCGGTTTTCCAGTAATGCAATTATAAATATACTTTCCCACACTGTGGACTGGACTAGGAAAGCAATTCACTCATTTCTGATTGTTCTCTAAGACAAATCACATTGGGGTCACCAAACTTGTAGGTGATGTTATGTTCCTGGAATCAACTCTGTATTTTAATGTTATTCAAAGCCTTAAATCACAGTTAAAACAAAGGAAACAAACATTTCAAGACACACAATGTATTTGCTTCAGTAGTCAATCTTTTCACAATTTCTCTTTATTCTTTGTCAAATGCTCAATGTTACTGCTTATTTTACCATAGCAAACATTTCAACAGTTTTATTCTACTAAATAAAGATGTATATACAGGACAGAAACACAATCCAACTTATTCCTAATGTGATTATTATGAGAGATTTGACTCAATCCAGAAAGCATCACAACCCCAGATGTTTTGATTTTTGATAAGGTCATCATGGATGTTTGCAATGTCTCCACAAGTTCCAATCAACAGTTGAAACTTAGGTAGATTTAGGGAGGCAGTGAGAGAATATACACATGTTGAAAACAGAGTTAGAAGACCAGCTGTCTGCGACTTTTAACAGAGCAGTGAATCACCTCAGTGCTGTCTTTGGGCGGTGCCGCATTAGACTGGAATCCAAGCTGATATGCTCTGTTTAACCAGTGGATCAGTTCAGATCCCAGACTAGTGCAATGTAGACACTTGGCCAAAGAGCAGATCCTTAGCAGATAAATATTTACAGAACAACATACTTCAGCCAAACCTTGATGGAAATGTACAGAAAAATGTACTCCCACAGATAAAGACTTAATCCAATATCAACAAACACGTGTACTGAATTTTGAGTCCTGAACTCTTTGATCCTCCCCCATATCCATCCTTAAAAATGCAATTCTAGCTCATAGGCCAAAACATAAACTCAGCAAAAAAAGAAACGTCCTCTAACTATCAACTGCATTTATTTTCAGCAAACTTAACGTGTAAAGATTTGTATGAACATAACCAGATTGATCAACTGAGACAAACTGAACAAGTTCCACAGGCATGTGACTAACAGAAATTGAATAATGTGTCCCTGAACAAAGGGGGGTCAAAATCAAAAGTAACAGTCAGTATCTGGTGTGGCCACCAGCTGCATTAAGTACTACAGTGCATCTCCTCCTCATGGACTGCACAAGATTTGCCAGTTCTTTCTGTGAGATGTTACCCCACTCTTCCACCAAGGCACCTGCAAGTTCCCGGATATTTCTGGGGTGAATGGCCCTAGCCCTCACCCTCCGATCCAACAGGTTCCAGACGTGCTCAATGGGATTGAGATCCGGGTTCTTCGCTGGCCATGGCAGAACACTGACATTCCTGTCTTGCAGGAAATCACGCGCAGAACGAGCAGTATGGCTGGTGGCATTGTCATGCTGGAGGGTCATGTCAGGATGAGCCTGCAGGAAGGGTACCACATGAGGAAGGAGGATGTCTTTCCTGTAACGCACAGCATTGAGATTGCCTGCAATGACAACAAGCTCAGTCCGATGATGCTGTGACACACCTACCCAGACAATGACGGACCCTCCACCTCCAAATCGATCCCGCTCCAGAATACAGACCTCGGTGTAACGCTCATTCCTTCGACGATAAACGTGAATCTGACCATCACCCCTGGTGAGACAAAACCGCGACTCGTCAGTGAAGAGCACTTTTTGCCAGTCCTGTCTGGTCCAGCGACAGTGGTTTTATGCCCATAGGCAACGTTGTTGCCGGTGGTGTCTAGTGAGGACCTGCCTTACAACAGGCCTACAAGCCCTCAGTCCAGCCTCTCCCAGCCTATTGCGGACAGTCTGACCACTGATGGAGGGATTGTGTGTTCCTGGTGTAACTCGGACAGTTGTTGCCATCCTGTACCTGTCCCACAGGTGTGATGTTCAGATGTACCAATCCTGTGCAGGTGTTGTTACATGTGGTCTGCCACTGCGAGGATGATCAGCTGTTCGTCTCCTTGTAGCGCTGTCTTAGGCGTCTCACAGTACGGACATTGCAATTTATTGCCCTGGCCACATCTGCAGTCCTCATACCTCCTTGCAACATGCCTAAGGCACGTTCACACAGATGAGCAGGGACCCTGGGCATCTTTCTTTTGGTGTTTTTCAGAGTCAGTAGAAAGGCCTCTTTAGTGTCCTAAGTTTTCATAACTGTGACCTTAATTGCCTACCGTCTGTAAGCTGTTAGGGTCTTAACGACCGTTCCACAGGTGCATGTTCATGAATTGTTTATGGTTCATTGAACAAGCATTGGAAACAGTGTTTAAACCCTATACAATGAAGATCTGTGAACTTATTTGGATTTTTACTAAAAAAGGGAAGAAAAAAAAAAGTCTGTTTCTTTTTTTGAGTTTACATACATCAATAATAACAATATTGTAATATTATGGCATTGTACTGCTTAACTCTATTCCGTTATTATTCCATTGCACTTTACAATGCTATACAACTGTGGTTTATTTTCTGTGAATTGTTTTTCTGTGTCCTTACTCACAGGAGAGAAATATTTCTCCAAACAAGACAAAAACTTTGACAACTTTTCACAAAGTAAAAAATTGCGCTTGTGTAGCCTACAACTTAGTGTGAAAGCTTTGACATCCCTGTCAGCTAGCACGTAGATTTACAAACACATTCACACTTTGGGTAGTTGCTGGTTATTTCTCTCTTGTTTTTCACTGCACTAACATCTGATTTGCGTTTTCGCTGTCATCGCTTCATGTATGAAATCACTTTTTGAAAGAGCTCCTGCTGTGATATCTAATGAAATGAATCAGGTCTTTCATTTTGCGTTGTGGTTCACCATCACTCAACTTCATCTTCTCCAGAGCTGTTCAATTATCCGACTACAAATGCATGACAGCAGATGTTGAGAGAGTTTGTGGCAGCAACAATAAGTTAGGTCTTTGCTTACCACTACTTTTGTTTTGGTAGCACTAATTACAAGCCTGTAAGCCCCATATGATTTCTAGACACAGTTATATTAGTAGGAATGCTGTACTCTGTTATGATTGAGCAAATTAGGTGTGTTTTTCTCGCTCTCTCCCTCCCCTCTCATTCTCATTCTGTCATTCTCTCTCTCTCTCTCTCTCTCTCTCTCTCTCTCCCTCAATCTCAAAAAATAACACCCTCCTTGTGATGTGCTTATGAGTCAGAGTTCCCAAAAGCACAGAGGAGGATACGGACCAGTAGCTACAGCTCACTGCAGTAGAGGAGACGAGCAGATGCGGTAAGGCTTACTTATTTGTGGATAAAGTATTCCTGGTGGTGACATTGTGAAGCTGGTTAGTAGTTGATATGTTCCTTAGCGAGCAAAAACATTTGACTATAGATTGGCTGAAGATATGATTGGATGTGGAGAGACAGGTATACAGCATAAAGAAACAAAGACACCCTATGTATGTCATATACTTTCCCCAAATGTGTAGAGTAAATCCAGGTGAATGTTTTTCAGCTTGATTTATTTATTTAATTTCCCGAAATGCTATATCCACCAATTTGTATGTGTTCATCAGAAATGACTTCGATTTTTTTATGAATAGATTTTTGTACAAAAAGCTATGTACCCATTGTTTCAGCTGGAATGGAATGTTTGTATCCTGTATATTTGTACTGTGATATGTTTTTGTCTCACCTAGCTATCTTAAGATGAATGCACTTACTGTAAATCGCTCTGGATAAAAGCCTCTGCTAAATCAGTGTTTCCCAACCCTGGTCCTCGAGTACACCAAACAGTACACAGTTTCGTTGTAGCCCCTGACAAACCCACCTCATTCAACTCATTGAGGGCTTGATGATTAATTGGCAAGTTGAATCAGGTGTGCTTGTCCAGTGTTACAGAGTGCTTGAGGACCTGGGTTGGGAAACACGGTGCTAAATGACAAAAATGTCAAATATAAATGTTTTACATGCAGACCTCATACTACTGTATTGATAAAATCGTATATTTTATATATATCGATGTCACAAATGTATCATTTGCTAATTCCTTTGTTGAAAATGTAGTTATTTGTTACATTTGACTGTGTAAAAATCTAGCAGTACAACTAATTTCTCTGAGAGTGGGGTGGATATATAGCATTTAGCAGAGAAACATGATTATTTGTCTCTCTGAAATGAAACCACCAAGTGATAGATTTTAGACAGAAACAGCCTCCTGCTACGATTAGATAGCGGAAAAAACACACCAATCTGTTAAAAGCTAACATTTCTGAAAATGTATATATAGCGTTTTCGTGAGAAACTCTTTATTTTTAGTTTCTGTTATTATTGGTCCATCACTGGTGAGAATGTCTGGTATGGGCATAACACACACATACCCTACTGGATGAAACACATATTACACCTGTTACCTATAACATTACATTAAATTTGTGGTTCTTTTAACTCCTCTATGGTACCTATGCCCCTAATGCACTTAGATAGCCATGAGACACAGGAGTTTAACCCCACCTTTCTGCCTGTATGAGTAAGACGTTAGATCACATTCACACATTTTACAGCCCCCAATGATTTTGTAACCTCATGAGGTAAAAGACGCAACGGAAAGAGCTGGGATGGATTGAGCAAATGGAATTTCGATAGCGTTTCCACCTGGACCCGTGGAATGTGTGTGTGTGTGTGTGTGTGTGTGTGTGTGTATTCGTTCATCTTCCTCTGACTGTGCACTGGACTGGGTCAGAGTGAGATCCCATAGAGATCACACAGGGTTTAAAGCAAGAAGAGTAAAAAGCAAAGTGATTGTGAAGTGACTGTGGCCCAAACTTTGTCTCTGGTCTCCATATAATCACTCTCTGCCTGTTGTAATTCTTGCTTTTTATGCCTTGCATTTTATTTGACTGTATCTGTTTTACTGTAAAATCCATTGAGATGTTAAAATGTAAATGCACTTTCAATGAAATAATAAAATAAATAAAATAAAATAAATAAGTGCACTATTGAGACCAGCTAACTTGGTGAAGCATCCCAGTTATCAGAAAGGATCTCACATGAAAAGACTAGTAGATTCATGCTCTACTCTGCATCTCAAAACCACATTTTGTTTCGACACCCACCCTTGGGTGTGACAAACCGTTGTCCCCACACACAATGACTCAGGGAAATAGAGGTGTTAACATTCCTTTCTTTTTCCTTTCCATTTCAATGTATACTGAACAAAAATATAAACACAACAAGTATTGTTCCTATGTGTCATGACCTGAAATTAAAGATCCCAGAAATGTTCTATATGTACAAAGATCTTATTTCTCTAAATTGTTGTGCACAAATTTGTTTACATCCCTGTTAGTGAGCATTTCTCCTTTGCCAAATGAATCCATCCACCTGAAAGGTGTAGCATATCAAGAAGTTGATTAAACAGCATGGTCATTACACAGGTGCACCTTGTGCTGGGGACAATAAAAGGCCACTCTAAAATCTGCAGTTTTGTCACAAAACACAATGCCACAGATGTCGCAAGTTTAAAAATGTATTTTTTACCCCCAATTTCGTGGTATCCAATTGTTTAGTAGCTACTATCTTGTCTCATCGCTACAACTCCCGTACGGGCTCGGGAGAGACGAAGGTTGAAAGTCATGCGTCCTCCGACACACAACCCAACCAAGCCGCACTGCTTCTTAACACAGGCGCAACCAAGGCGCATCCAACCCGGAAGCCAGCCGCACCAATGTGTCGGAGGAAACACCGTGCACCTGGCAACCTTGGTTAGCGTGCACTGTGCCCGGCCCGCCACAGGAGTCACTGGTGCGCGATGAGACAAGGATATCCCTACCGGCCAACCCCTCCCTAACCCGGACGACGCTAGGCCAATTGAGCGTCGCCCCACGGATCTCCCGGTCGCGGCTGGTTATGACAGAGCCTGGGCGCGAACCGAGAGTCTCTGGTAGTACAGCGCCCTTAACCACTGCGCCACCCGGGAGGCCCTCGATGTCACAAGTTTTGAGGGAGTGTGCACTTGGCATGCTGACTGCAGGAATGTGCACCAGAGCTGTTGCCAGATAACTAAATGTTCATTTCTCTACCGCCTCGAATGTCGTTTTAGAAAATTTGGCAGTACATCCAACCGGCCTCAGGACCTCCATATTTGGCTTCTTCACCTACAAAATCATCTGAGACCAGTCACCCGGACAGCTTATGAAACTGTGGGTTGGCACAACCAAATGATTTTTGCACAAACTGTCAGAAGCTCATCTGCATGCTCGTCATCCTCACCAAGGTCTTGACCTTACTGCAGTTCGGTGTCATAACCAATGTCAGTGGGCAAATACTCACCTTCGATGGCCACTGGCACACTGGAGAAGTGTGGTCTTCACTGATGAATCTCGGTTTCAATTGTAAATTGGGCTCCCGAGTGGTGCAGCGGTCTAAGGCACTGCATCTCAGTGTTAGAGGCATCACTACTGGCCCTGGTTCGATTCCAGGCTGTATCACAACAGGCCATGATTTGGAATCCCATAGGGCGGTGCACAATTGGTCCAGCGTTGTCCGGGTTAGGGTTTGGCTGGAGTAGGCCGTCATTGTAAATAAGAATTTGTTCTTAACTGACTTGCCTAGTTAAAAAATGTAAATACTGGGAAGATGTCGTGTGGGCGAGAGGTTTGCCGTTGTGAACAGAGTGCCCCATGGTGGAGGTGGGGTTATGGTATGGACAGGCATAAACTACGGACAACAAACAGAATTGCAATATATGGTTGGAAATTTGAATGCACAGAGATACCGTGGCGAGATCCTGAGGCCCATTGTCGTGCCATTCGTCTGCCGCCATCACCTCATATATCAGCAAGATAATGCACGGCCCCATGTTGAAAGGATCTGTACACAGTTGCTGGAAGCTGAAAATGTCCCTCTTCCTCCAAGGCCTTTATACTCACCCATTGAGCATGTTTGGGATGCTCTGGATCGAAGTGTACGACAGCGCGTTCCAGTTCCCGCCAATATCCAGCAACTTCGCACAGCCATTGAAGAGGAGTGGGACAGCATTCCACAGGCCAAAATCAGGCTGATCAACTCTATGCGAAGGAGATGTGTTGCGCTGCATGAGGCAAATGGTGGTCACACCAAATACGGACTGGTTTTCTGATCCACGCCCAACTTTTTTTTAAAGGTATCTGTAACCAAAAGATGCATACCTGTATTCCCAGTAAATGAGCTGTAACTCACTAAAATATTTGATATTGTTGCATGTTGCGTTTATATTTTTGTTCAATGTAATTTAATTTGATCTGAATTTGCTGCACAGACCGGGTTGAACAAGGTGAATTCCATTAAAGACCCTCTGTACTACTGACTTCCAGTGCTCCATCATAATCTTCCTGCTTTGTCCTACAGATACAGATATTCCTCCAGTATGGATCTGACCGAAGAGGATGACTATGATTACCACAACAACCTCACCCTGAACTACAGCTACGAGGACTACCACACCGTGTGTGAGAAGGCTGACGTGCGCTCCTTCGCTGGCCTCTTCCTCCCTGTGGTGTACGCAGCCTGTGTGGTGGTGGGGCTAGCCGGGAACTCCCTGGTGCTAGCTGTGTACGCCTACCACAAATGTCTGAGAAGAAGCATGACGGAAGCCTTCCTAGCCCACTTGGCCGTAGCCGACCTCCTCCTCCTCCTCACCCTGCCCTTCTGGGCTGCAGACGCGGCGCTGGGCTGGGAGCTGGGCCTGCCTCTCTGTAAGCTGGTCTCGGCTTGCTATGCCATCAACTTCACCTGCTGCATGCTGCTGCTAGCCTGTGTTAGCATGGACCGCTACCTAGCATCTGTTAGAGCGGAGGGCAGGAACCAGGGAAGGCTGGGCAGGGTCTTCACCCGGGCGCACTGTGGGAAGGTCTGCTTAGGGGTGTGGGCTGTGGCTTTTCTCCTGGGTCTTCCCGATCTTCTGTTCTC
This sequence comes from Oncorhynchus nerka, assembly GCF_034236695.1. Lineage (NCBI taxonomy): Eukaryota > Metazoa > Chordata > Actinopteri > Salmoniformes > Salmonidae > Oncorhynchus > Oncorhynchus nerka. The sequence goes on along the minus strand of NC_088424.1, from coordinate 12,507,273 downwards.
CACAGTAAGGGAGACCTCCAGGAGGAGGGTCTGCATGGCCATCTACCCGCCCAGTCTGGCCCGGGAGGTCAAGGCCTGCCTGGAGGTGGTTGAGGTCCTACTGGGTTTCCTGATTCCTCTCCTGGTTATGATGTGGTGCTACGCCGGCGTGGGGCGTGTGCTGAGGCGGCTGCCCGAAGAGAGCAGGAGCAGGAGGCGGAGAGCTATCCGGGTGTTGCTGGTCGTGGTGGGGTTGTTCGTGGTCACCCAGTTGCCCTATAACGCGGTGAAGATGTGGCGGGCGATGGACTCGGTCTACACACTGGTGACCCACTGTGGTGTGAGTAAGGCCCTGGACCGGGCGGCACAGGTCACTGAGAGCCTGGCTCTGACCCACTGCTGTCTCAACCCACTACTCTATGTCTTCCTAGGGTCCTCCTTCAGACAATATGCGCTGAAAACAGCCAAGGCGTTTGGAGAAAGGACAAAGAGGAGAAGGGGGGAGCAGAGAGAGGACGAAGGAATGGAGATGTCCTTCAACTCTCACAACACTGCCTCTCAGGAGACCAGCACCTTCTCCATATGAAAGAGAAGAGAGGGGGGGGGGGAGAGAGAGAGAGAGAGAGAGAGAGAGAATCTCTTTGGCTAACACCTTTGTATCACATGAGATTCTAGCACTTTTATAGAATGAGGACCTCCTCAACCCACCAAATACCCGCCTCCCCTCAAGAAAGCCAGTCTGGAAAGATCTACCCAATGATGACTTCAACAGACATCTGACCTGGACACAATGGGAGTTACCGGACCTGACAAATAATCACCTCATCCCCACCCCCCACGCAACAGCCCCCTGGTTTCAATCTCCCCGGGAAGGAGGGATTCACCCTCAATAGGTTCAGGACTGGCCACGGCCCATACCTCGCTAACCTCCACCAATGGGGCATGAAAGAAAGCCCACTATATGCCTGTGGGGTGGTGCAAACCCTGCACCACATTCTTGAAGTCTGTCCAATCTACAAACTCAGCGGAGGCCTCCTCACCCTTAACACAGCGGGACTGGAAGCAATCACTTGGCTAAAAGATCTGATTCATAATCTTGCTTCAGTGTATTAAGAAGCTATCAGTGCTGTATAACCAGATGCTTTAGTATCATTAATACTATATATCTGCTGCTATGGAATTATTGAGCCCAACCAGGGGAAGGGTAAGGGCTAGCCTGGTCCCAGATCTGTTTGTAAATGTGCTGTCGTGCCAGCTCCTATGGTCATTGTCAAGGGGAAGTGACAAAACAGCACAAACAGATGGGATTAGGCTAAGGAGACGCATTCCAGTTCTAGCATAAAAAGGGTCTAGCATAAAAAAAACGAGTAGATTCATGCTCTACCCTGCATCTTGAAACCACATTTTTGTTTTGACACCAGCCCTTGTCCTCAGACATGTGGTTGACAATGACCTCGGGGATAGGGAAGTGTTTACATTCCTGTCTTTTTCTATCAAAACAACGACAAGTTCCAGATGTTAATTAAAGCGAAATTATAGGGTTGCACAGAACGCAAACACACACACCCTCTCGATTGGCCTAGCATGTTGGGGAGTTCACACTTGTCAGTGGGGCCAGGGTACATTGTAATCGTGTGAGATAAGAAAATGTCTATTTGAAGTTGTAAGTTACTCATACTAATAGCAGTCCTCTGGGATGGGTGGTGCCGCTAATTACAATCTCATTAACTCATTCCTCAAAATGTCAGCCACAATTTACCAAAACAGGTCAATCTTCTCCACTCTCTAAGAAAACAGCTGCATTATGTGGGGTGGGTCAGCCTGACCTCAGAGCCATACAAGACATATCATATGTATTTTTGACCACCTCCAGGATGTGATAACTACAAATGGTCTAGTTACTTTAGACAGAAACAAAACTAGGGAGGTTGGTCAGGGAGGATGGGTGGGTGTAATCTGCGACCGTCTAGCAATCCAAAAGGTTGCATGTTTTTGAGTCGCGTCAGTGACAACTGTAGCATCTTAGCTAACCCTTCCCCTAACCCTTATTCTAAATGTGACCCATTTCACCTAACCTGCTACAGAAATATAACATTTACATAAGTATTCACACCCATGAGTCAATACTTTGTAGAAGTGTTTACGGCTGTGAGTCTTTCTGGGTAAGTCTCTAAGAGCTTTCTTTGCACACCTGGATTGTGCAACAATTGCTCATTATTCTTTTCCAAAATTCTTCAAGCTCTGTCAAATTTGTTGTTGATCATTGAACGACAACTATTTTCAGGTCTGCCATATATTTTCAAAGTAGATTTAAATCAAAACTGTAACTCAGCCACTCAGGAACATCCACGGTCTTCTTGGTAAGCAACTCCAGTGTATATTTGGCCTTGTGATTTAGGTTATTGTCCTGCTGAAAGGTGAATTAATCTTTTAGTGTCTGGTGTAAAGTAGACTGAACCAGGATTTTGCCTGTGCTTAGCTCCATTCCGTTGATTTTTTATCCTGCGGCGACATAGGCGGATGAAATGAACTGATGAACTGAGACGCAGCCCACGCAAAAAAAACATATCTCTATCTTAAACTGACAGATTTTGATGGGGATTTTATTATGTTTCTTAGATTGACGCACCGGTGCCAGAACAAAAGTACTCTATTGGGGTGTTATTTTCTAAAGTACTATTCTTGGGATCAGAGGAATCTCTAAAGGTGTCAGCCCTGGGAACAATGTCAATCCCTCAGTCTCAAAACTAAAGACACTAAAGACCAGCATCACCCGAAGACCCAGAGACATTGTTCGTAATATTCAGTTTGTAACATGTTTCATTTGCCTAGGAAAAATCAAACTATTATTTCACCTGCTAAAGACCAGTGAGCCTTTCAAAAAACCTGAGGCATCTGCTCTGTATATTACACACATTTTTTACATGATCAGTCGATGCTCTTAGCCAAAACCCTCTGTTGTGGACAAAATGTTGACTAACATCCCCACTCTTTCCACCCTAAGGAAATCAAGAAATCTGTTAGGTACATTTATTATTCAGCTCCTTGTCTGCTACCACCTCAGAAATTCACCCCATTGCGAGTGAGCAGTAAGATTGCGACCGGCTATTAAAACACTTGTTAGTTGTTAAAGGTCCAGAACAGTTATTCGGATTCACATGTAAAATAGCCTTTTGAGTGACTAAAATATCCCCTATACTTGGCATAGAAATGCTCAAAATTTGAGAAAAACTACTCTTTCTACCAGAAATGTTGAAAATACAGGCTGAGTGGGCAGGGATCTTACTTACTGAAATTCCTATGTCAAGAAACTTGGATGCAGTGAGCAGTGTTGCAGTATTTGGTGATACACAAAGCAACTCAAACATTGCAATTGCATCAATAATGTCAAATCTTTTACATCTGCCATTCGGCACGTCTCTTGTGATGAGGTTCACAGCAGCAGCGACAGATGTGTTGACATGACAACTGTGTCAGAGTTTTGAAAGACTTCTTTTTTATTCCATGCAGGCTGAAGACCTAGCTAGCCAGTAACTAGTCTAAACTTTTAATTGTATTTGCTGACACCCTAATCAAATGTTCATACTTCGATCTGGTTTCATCCAAATATCCAATTTTGTGAAAAACATGATTTTGACTGTTCATGACCCTTAACCTGCTCTTAGTTTTTTTTTTTAAATTCAAAGTGATCTATCAAAGTGTTGATGTTTTGGTTGCAATCTGGTACCATCTGAGCTTGTTGTTGAAATGCCTTGTTTTTACACTTTTTCTGTACAATGTCAACAAATAAACACCATTCTTACTCAGAAAGTGTATAGTAAGCAAGGACAGCTGAATGATGTCATACTAGTCTATGGACCAGATAGTAATTCATTTACTCAAAATGTATACTTAAGTTGGTGTTTATTATTACCATCAGTAAAATGTTTATGGTAGGGTAACATTCCTGTTATTGACAGGTAATCAAATATACAACCTACTGCATAAGAACTCATTTCAACGGTACATGACCATTAGTCCACAGCAATTCAATGTGTTTAATATAAAACTTTGGTCCAACAAAATGTGCAAATATACAAAATATAACAAAAACACAAAACAATATTCCTTTGATTAGGACAAGAAACTAGAAATATACAAAAGCGCTTCACACAAGGCACCATTCTGGTCTATAAAAATTCAGACCAAATGTCATACGGCAGGTCAAATTATCATAAGGCAGTTGAACAGCTCCAAGTCCTGCAAAAATAACTACAACCAAGAATAATTTTATTTCATTGAAGTTAAAAAAAAATCTCTATTATACATCTATTCAAATATAACTAGTTAAGGGAAATAACATATTTAAGCCTAAAATATTAGCAGTCACATTCATTTACAAAGCAAAACAGTAACATCCATACAGTTAGGCCTCAAGTTAAATAAGACTGAGTAAGATAGAGTCCAGAAAGACGCTTCACATTGCATGGTGGAGATGAGGAAGACATCGAGTCAGTGAGAATCAATACTACTAATTACAGACAATCACACTGGATCAACAAGCATCTCCACGACCGGAAATGTCAATAACTGTGTCCATGTCAGCAACGAACACCATCACATGACTATTTGAGGTGTTAAATATCAAAAGGATCTACAGAAAAAGAAAAACCCTGGCGTCAACGCAACGCGATTCAGTTGTGGAAAATACTTTGGTCGTCCAAACAAAGACGATGCAGAGATGCATCTAAATAAGTGCATTGGATAGCCAACATCATGGCTGCATCCACTCAGGCACTTCGCTAACTGTAATATTCCTCTAGAATGTAGCAGAGGTTTTCCTTCACCTGACTCAAGTATGGCTGTATTATTGTCTGGACTCTCGATGTATTCCCCTCACACATGAATGAGAAACTTCCCTCAGGACCCCCATTTGAGCACTGTGACTCCTGGTATAAACAAAGGGCGACCAATTACGGTCATACAGCGGATAAAATCCTCATCATCCTCTGGCAGATAGGTTCAGCTGCTACATTCTTCATAATTCACATTTGGACAAATAGTAATGGCTGGTAGAGCCATAGCTAGAGATGACTGACGTCTGGGAATAAGAGGTCATAATAGGTCGCTGATATCTAGGGACTCAGAAAATGTCAGTGTTTAGGGTTGATGCCAAAGGGATATTATTAAGAGTACAACCATTGGCAGAATAGGCAGTGCACTAATAACTCAATGTAGGCTTAAATTAGGACATTTAAACATGACAGAAGAACCTCTGCTATGCTAGGGAAAAGTAAAGAAACACCCCGCTGTTTGTACGAACATGATGCCCTCTCGTCCCTCAGTAATTGAGGATCTGGACGTCGAACAGATCACAGACTCCCTCATTGTCATCCAGGTTGAAGTTGTAGTCCACCCCTGCATTGGGAGACAGTCGCAGCAGAGGGAACACTGTAACACAAAATAGAGAGAGGAGAAAACTCAAATCTCACACTGTTAAACTTGTATATCTTGATGGTCTTTGGAGAGAGAATATTGAGAGCAGCTAGATCGCAGCTAGATAGGATCTTTAGACTCTCAGCCCTAATGTTTACCATCAGAAGACATCAGCTCATCTATTAGGTCAGCCACACCTAAAGAACACAGAAAACATTTCTGTAAGTACGCCACACAGGGAGTAAAGCCATGTTAATACAAGCCCCCATCCAAATCAGTTGGCCACCCTCCCAGTTCCAGACCTCCCTCAGCTGCTCTCCTGAGGGAGAGACCTCCCCTCTCACCCCTCACATTCTCTCTCCCCCTTCAGCTAGTCTCCTGTGTTGGTTAGTTTCAGCAGGCTGCACACTTCCCCCTCTCACACCCCCTCACTCACCCTCTCTCTCTTCCTTCATGTGGTCTCCTGTGTTGGTTAATTTCAGAAGGCTGCCCACATCCAGCATGGACTGGAGCTCCTGGCCCAAGTGTCCTCCCAGAACCCCTTGCTGCTGGACACCTGTTGGCATGCCGACCAACTGCTGCATTGCTAGACCAGTAGTCGCCTGAGGGTGGCATTCTACAGGAGGGGAAGGGGGACAAAACAGTAGCATGGCATTAGTCTGGAGCATGACGGGATTTGATGCTGCAAGTACTTCCCATTGCTCTTACTCCCTCATCTATACAGTTGTTGATTTCAGATATGACAATAACAATCTTTTTTTTTTTAAGTCACTAAAATCCTTAGCCTGTAGCAATCAGAAGGGAATCTAAGATATCACCACCAGTAATTGGTAGGACATCTTCACAACTGATGTGAGCCCTGAGTGAATGGCCTAGTAGTCCTCCTTACCCATGTGTATGTCTGGTGGGGTGGAGGAGGGTGTAAGATCCTCATCGTGCCTTCGCAGTGGCGCCATCTTGTGTTCAGAGATGTGGTGTGTCACAGGGCTGGGGAAATGGGCTGAGTCAGAGGGCAGGGGGAACCTCTGCAGGTCCGCAGGGGTGGTGGGTGGGGTAGGCATAGAAGACAGGTCCTCTGGGGGAGGCACAGAGAACACAACGGGTCTGGAGGAACCAGACTCTTTGTTGATGAGCATCACCTGGATCGGCGCAGACGTGCTCCTTAGATTCACCTGGTACCTCTTCTGGCCTCTCTGACCCTAGGAGACCATGGGGACAGTTTGTAGACCAAATAGCCTTTTCATAAAATGGTGTCGACCCAAAACAAACTGTTCTGGTTCGGATAGTTTCTTTCCACATCATCCTTTCCAGTACAGTTCAACCAACTCTGGTGTATGTGTAAACAGTCCAGCCCAGTATGGCTTAGCTTGGTTCGACTTAGCTCAGTAGTGTGAAATAAGTATAAAGCGCTCAACTTTGTTCCAATATCCACCCTAGCATACCACATGACATACCGTTTCAGGCACCGGTACCTCCAGCTGTGTTCCTGAGGGAGCGACCACCGCCAGGAGAGTGTCTCCGCTGAACGCATCACAGATGTCCTCGTGGGTCACATACATATACGTGGGCGGTGTTAAGGAAAGAAATGGGGAGAGAGACTGAAGTGGAGCAGGAAAGACTGACGTGATAATCAGTGTAAACTGGAAAAACTAGACCAAGAGCATTAAACAACAAAGAGCCTAAAACTGAACTGACATGCTAATTACACTCGTGTATGTAATCCCATCCTTACATTTAACGGATTTCCTCCGTTGAGTTCATCGTTAAAAGTAGGGGGGCCTTTCAGGGACATAATCACTGTCGGCATAGATGAGGTAGAACACAGGTGTAAGAGAAACAGACAAGACCCATCTCATATTTCATATTTCACCAAAATTCAGCCCAGTCTTAAGACCGAATCCTTCTTCTCAAATTCTCACTAACGTCCCACCAATAAATGCATGATTCACGCTAAACTTCGAGCTACACGAGTTTCTCGAGTGACATGTGTCAGTAACACATGCAACCTAATGGGGCAGTGCCCCACCACCCCCACAGTGCGAGGGAGTTCATGTTGAAGGATATCTGCTGGCGATGGGGTCATCGTTCATGTGTTTGATGCTCTGCTCCAGCCAGGCCTTCTGGCTGTCAAGCTCCTTCTCCTGCTCCTCCAGCTCACACAGCTGAGCTGTCAGCACCTCCACCTGCTCCAGCACCTCTGCTGTCTGGCAGCCCAGGTTCTCCCCTCTGGGACAGGATGAGAGAAGGGGTTTGAATGGAAGAATGTGTGTGTAGGGCATTTGGATGTGCAGTGATTTTTCACATTCCTTTCCCTGATGTGTTGCATGGAAATTAACACCATCCAGAGTGACTGACTTCAATCACCCTGACCCTGCAGACAACTGCCCAACTCACCTCCACTGAATTATGTTCTTGGTTTTCTTCTCGATGAGGCCCACTCCCTCCAGCACGTTGGTGATGTCATAGATCCTCCTCTTCTGTCTCACAGCCAAGCTGTCTGCAGCCTGTCAATGGACACAATAGACGTGTTTAAAAATTAGACAATACTGACAGACACCTGAAGAGACCATTACTGAGAAAACTAATCTTGAGGAAAACTGTACAGTCACAATACATTGGGGATGAAAACCCATGCAAAGATGTGGAAATGATGAAGCTGCTTTCTATAGTGTAGAATTAAACTACTGAGTACTGTGTATATACGCGCCTACCCCCCCAGGCTCAGAATTGGCACAAACCAACCAAAACTTGGCACATGAAGACTAAGTAGACTTCATACAATGGAAGGAGAGGGAGGGAGCCTGCCTGCCTACTGAGTAAACAGCCTGCTGTGGCGCGCAAGTAGAGGGGGAAATAGCCAAACTCCTTATCAGCAAAGGAGTTGAAAACAGCCAGTTCAAACAGCCAGGTTGTCCAGGTGGGTAGTAAGTTAGGTGGAAGTAGTCTACTCTGCATTAATCAATCAATCATTACAATCACTGTAAAAGGAAGGAAACCTTGTCAGGAAACAGACACTGATGGGGGTGGGGTTAGTAGGGATGGCCAGGTGGCCCAGTTGTGATCATCTTGGTCTCATTAACAGTTTAAGTAACTTGTTGCATAACATGCATGTCCAGAAAACAATATTTCATAGCTATGGACCAATGACAACAGGTAGCTAGCTATGGAGCCAACAAGCTAGCTGCCTTGCTAGGTATCTGCCTTTAAGTGGGGAGATATAAAGTAAGGCATTTGATAGAAATGAAAACTGGCAGAATGAAAGTGTGCCAGCACCTAACTAGCTAGCTAGCAAACTTGGTTGAAGACAAAAATGTGACAACTTTCTTCACTGTGAAATGACCTTGAGACGTTATAACACATTGACAATCTGATATTTGGTCAGAAGAATGACTGGTGAATCAAGACCTTGCTTTGGCTTTGTTCAATTTCACACCAATTTCTCTGGCTGGATGATGGGGGAAAAACACCGACATAACATTGCATAAATAGTGAAAAATATGAGGAGAAGCAAGCTTCGACAACTGACCACTTTCAGGTCAAGTACGCCGTCCTTCGCCTCTTGGAGTAAAGTCACGAACTTGATTGTGAGGAGCCCCAAACTTTTCTCATGTCGACTCGATGCGGCTCCGCCGTTCGGCAGGCTCGAGCGCACAGACTCAGCCATTGTCTCGAGGTCCTGGGTGAGAAATGTTTCTGTGAGCTAGCTAGGTTGTTGAACTCACTTCTTGGGTGGTGAGGTGGTGGTTGAGAGAAACGGGAATTTTCTCCATTCAGTTTATTTACCTCAGTCAGGACGACGGCAAATACTGTTTGAGGTTTTTAAAACGAACGGAAGTGACGTTAGATTACAATTGCCATGGCAACTTCCCTTACCCCATGCAGAGATATTAGCAAAAACAATCCGGTATGAAGATTGGCAGAAACTGCTTCAATAATAGAAATCCCCGATCACACTTGTAGATGATGTCATAGCGACGTTGGCTAGCTAAGCTCATGCGCAGAAACACCTCTCTCTCTCAAAAGTTTTAGAACATCCACTCATTCAAGGGTTTTTACTTTACTACTACTTTACTATTTTCTACATTGTAGAATAGTGAAGACACCAAAACTATGAAATAACACACATGGAATCATCTAGTAATCAAAAGTGTTAAATAGACACACTTTGAAGACAGCTTGACAGCTTTTCACAATCTTGGCATTCTCTCAACCAGCTTCACCTGGAATGCCAGCAGTCTTGAAGGAGTTCCCACATATGCTGAGCACTTGTTGGCTGCTTTTCCTTTACTCTGTGGTCCGACTTTTCCCAAACCATCTCAATTTGGCTGAGATCTGGGGATTGTGGAGGCCAGGACATCTGATGAAATTTCATTACTCTCCTTGGTCAAATAGCCCTTACACAGCCTGGAGGTGTGTTGGGTCATTGTCCTGTTGAAAAACAAATGATAGTCCCACTGGGATGGCGTATTGCTGCAGAATGCGGTGGTAGCCATGCTAGTTAAGTGTGCCTTGAATAAAATAAAATCACAGACTGTGTCAACACCTCCTCCTCCATGCTTCACGGTGGGAACCACACATGCAGAGATCATCCGTTCACCTACTCTGCGTCTCACAAAGATACGGTTGGAACCAAAAATCTCAAAGGACAGATTTCCACTGGTCTAATGTCGATTGCTTGTGTTTCTTTGCCCAAGCAAGTCTCTTCTTCTTATTGGTCCTTTAGTAGTGGTTTCTTTGCAGCAATTCAACCATGAAGGCCTGATTCACACAGTCTCCTCTGAACAGTTGATGTTGAGATGTGTCTATTACTTGAACTCAGTGAGCATTTATTGGGCTGCAATCTGAGGTGCAGTTAACTCTAATGAACTTATCCTCCACAGCAGAGTTAACTCTTTGTCTTCCTTTCCTGTGGTGGTGAAATTTTCTGGATTGACAGACCTTCATGTCTTTAAATAATGGACTGTCATTTCTCTTTGCTTTTTGAGCTGCTCTTGCCATAATATGGACTTGATATTTTACCAAATAGGACTATCTTCTGTACACCACCCCTACCTTGTCACAACACAACTGATTGTCTCAAACGCATTAAGGAAAGAAATTCCACAAATGTACTTTTAACAAGGCACACCTGTTAATTGAAATGCATTCCAGGTAACTACCTCATGAAGCTGGTTGAAAGAAATCCAAGAGTGTGCAAAGCTGTCATCAAGGCAGAGTGGCTACTTTGAAGAATCTTAAATATAAAAATATTTTGATTTGTTTAACACTTTTTTGGGTACTACATGATTCCATATGTTATTTCATAGTTTTGATGTCTTCACTATTATTCTACAATATAGAAAATAGTAAATAAATAAAAACCCTTGAATGAGTAGGTGTGTCAACTTTTGACTGGTACTGTACATGTCAGTACATACACACAAGTAGGTCACATGGGGGAGAGGCTTTGTGCCATGAGGTGTTGATTTATTTGTTTTTTGAAACCAGGTTTGCGGTTCACTTGAACTTTTAAAGATGGAAAGGAGTTCCATGCATTCATAGCTCTGTAAAATATTCTGTTTCCTTACCTTTGTCCTGGACCTGGGGACTTTGAAAAGACCCCTGGTGGCATGTCTGGTGGGGTAAGTGTGTGTGTCAATGTTGTGTGTAAGTTGACTATGCAAACAATTTAGAATTCCCATAAATATTTCTTATAAAAACAATTATTGACAGTCACATGGAAAATAGGAAAAATAAAGAAAAACCCTGGAATGAGTAATCAAACTTTTGACTGGTACTATATGGCATACTGGTACTAAATGGCATCAGTTTTACGGGCCCCAACCAAAAGTGCTATTATGTGTTTTTTAAACATTTTTTGTAACTTATTTTGTACATAATGTTTCTGCAACCGTATCTTATGGCGAAAAAGAGCTTCTGGATATCAGGATCACTCACCTCGGATTAGACAAAGTTTTCTTCTTCAACAAGCAGGACGCATAAGACATTCTCCGAACCCCCGACAAGGCCAACATCCCAGTTATTGGCAAGAGGAAGAGACGCAGGTACAGGGGACACAGAGCGGGATGCCTCGTAAGGATTCGCAGAAGGTAAGTGGGAAAGCTGTCGTTACCGTCAATATTACTCGCCAACGTGCAATCATTGGACAAGAAATTAGACTAGGTATGATCATGAATATCCTACCAATGGGACATCAAAAACTGTACTATCTTATGTTTCACGGAATCGTGGCTGAATAATGACATGGATATTCAGCTAGCGGGATATACGCTGCACCGGCAAGATAAAACAGCACACTCCGGTAAGACGAGGGGAGGCGTTCTGTGCATATTTGTAAACAACAGCTGGTGCACAAAATCTAAGGAAGTATAGATTTTGCTCGCCTGAAGTAGAGTATCTTGTGATAAAATTCAGACCACACTATTTGCCTAGAGAGTTCTCAGCTATACCTTTCATGGCTGTTTATTTACCACCACAGAAGGATGCTGGCACTAAGACTGCACTCAGTCAGCTGTATAAGGAAATAAGCAAACCGGAAACCACTCACCCAGAGGAGGCGCTCCTAGTGGCCGGAGACTTTAATGCAGGGAAACTTAAAATCACTTCTACCTCATTTCTATCAACATGTTAAATGTGTAACCAGAGGGAAAAAAATTCTAGATCACCTGTACTCTACACACAGAGAAGCGTACAAAGCTCTCCCTCGCCCTCCATTTGGTAAATCCGACCACAATTATATCATCCTGATTCCTGCTTACAAGCTAAAAATTAAAGCAGGAAGCACCAGTGACTCAGTCTATAAAAAAGTGGTCAGGTGAAGCAGATGCAAAACTACAGGACTGTTTTGCTATCACAGACTGGAACATGTTCCGGGATTCTTCCGATGGCATTGAGGAGTACACCACATCAGTCACTGGCTTTATCAATAAGTGCATCGAGGACATCGTCCCCACAGTGACTAAGTACATACCCCAACCAGAAGCCATAGATTACAGCCAAAATTCGCACTGAGCTAAAGGGTAGAGCTGCCGCTTTCAAGGTGCGGGACTCTAACCCGGAAGCTTATAAGAAATCCTGCTATGCCCTCCGATTAACCATCAAACAGGCAAAGCATCAATACAGGGTTAAGATTGATTCATACTACACCGGCTCTGACGCTCGTCTTATGTGGCAGGGCTGGCAAACTATTACAGACTACAAAGGGAAGCACAGCCACGAGCTGCCCAGTGACACGAGCCTACCAGACGAGCTAAATCACTTCTATGCTCGCTTAGAGGAAAACAACACTGAGGCATGTATGAGAGCATCAGCTGCTCCGGACGACTGTGTGATCCCGCTCTCTGTAGCCGACGTGAGTAAGACCTTTAAACAGGTCAACTTTCACAAGGCTACAGGGCCAAACGGATTACCAGGATCTGTGCTCCGGGCATGTGCTGACCAACTGGCAGGTGTCTTCACTGACATTTTCAACATGTCCCTGATTGAGTCTGTAATACCAACATGTTTCAAACAGACACCATAGTCCCTGTGCCCAAGAACACGAAGGCAACCTGCCTAAATGACTAAAGACCCATAGTGCTTTGAAAGGCTGGTAATGGCTCACATCAACAGCATTATCTCAGAAACCCTAGATCCACTCCAGTTTGCATACCGCCCAAACAGATCCACAGATGATGCAATCTCTATTGCACTCCACACTGCCCTTTCCCACCTGGACAAATGGAACACCTACATGAGAATGCTACTCATTGAATACAACTCAGCGTTCAAGACCATAGTGCTCTCAAAGCTCATCACTAAGCTAAGGATCCTGGGACTAAACACCTCCCTCTGCAACTGGATCCTGGACTTCTTGACGGGCCGCCCCCAAGCGGTGAGGGTAGGTAGCAACATCTGCCACATTGATCCTCAACACTGGAGCCCCTCAGGGGTGCATGCTCAATCCCCTCCTGTACTCCCTGTTCACCCACAACTGCATTGCCAGGCACAACTCCAACACCATCATTACGTTTGCAGACAACACAACAGTGATCACTGACAGCGATGAGACGGCCTATAGGGAGTCGGTCAGAGACCTGGCCGGGTGGTGCCAGAATAACAAACTATCCCTCAATGTAACCAAGACTAAGGAGATGATTGTGGACTACAGGAAAAGGAGGACCAAGCACGCCCCCCTTCTCATCGACGGGGCTGTAGTGGAGCAGGTTGAGAGCTTCAAGTTCCTTGGTGTTTACATCACCAACAAACTAGAATGGTCCAAGCACACCAAGACAGTTGATTTGATTGTATGTATTTACTTGTTTATACCTGTGTTTTGTTAGAATTTTTTGATGTAGGGATGTAAGTTGTTGATAATTTTGTACAATGAAAAAAAAAAAGTGTATATATAACTAAATAAATAATAATCATGCGCAGAAACACGTAATTTTTGAATGGTCGCACCAAACTGAGCGTGTGCAAGGCGTCAAATCAAAGGCACTCCTTCAATATTTTTTTTAATTTAACCTTTATTTAACTAGATATAAAGTTGTTGACGAAAAGTGTCCGTTTGTCACTTTTACAAGGTTTTTAAAAATGTTTAACCTTTATTTAACTAGCAAGTCAGTTAAGAATAAATTCTTATTTACAATGACAGCCTAGGAACAGTGGGTTAACATTTACATTACATTTAAGTCATTTAGCAGACGCTCTTATCCAGAGCGTTAACTGTGTTGTTTGGGGATTTGATCTAGCAATATTCAACCACTTAAGACATTGGCTCAAATCTAGGTTGTGGCTTTAGTTTTCTAGAAAATTAACAACTAATGAATAATTATTCCCCATAGCTAGCTACCTTGACTTCTCAAATCCCAAACCCAGCCTGGTCTGTTTTGCGCGTTCCAGAAGTCTCGCAATGTTGCACCTCTGGGTTTAGAAACCAGGGAATAACGACTGCCACGTCACATAGAGGATTTCAAGTTGATGGCCGACCATGGTATCAAATATATTCTACTCTTATGTTCACATCTATCTGTGGCGGTACTGCAAGCATTGTTTTCAGAAAACAGTATTCCCCCATTATAGTGAATTGGGAAATGGTTTTGTTCGTGGTCGATATTCATGGATATCGTTTTTTTTTATCAGAACACAATAATGGTATCAATAATTGATTATAGTACACCAAATGTATGTCCTTGAACGGATTACTTTAAAATCACATACAGACAAAGTTCTAAGGACAATTTAGTTGCTAATGGTAGCCTGCAGTACCCCGGTAGGCCTTCAATTTAACATACTCCATGAGAGGGGGCAGCAAACCAAACCAAAACTTTATTTAATTTGTCACATTCACCGAATACAACAGATGTAGTAGACCTTACCGTGAAATGCTTACTTACAAGCCATTAACCAACAATGCAGTTCAATAAAGAGTGAAGAAAATATTTACCAAATAAACTAAAGTAAAAAAATAAAAAAGTAACAATAACGAGGCTATATACCTGTACCAAGTCAATTTGCAGGGGTACAGTTTAGTTGAGGTAATTTGTACATGTAGGCAGGGGTAAAGTGACTATGCATAGGTAATAAACAGCGAGTAGCAGCACTGTAAAAACAAATGTAAATATTCCGGGTGACCATTTGTTTCATTGTTCAGCAGTCTTATGGCTTGGGGGTAGAAGCTGTTAAGAAGCATTTTGGTACTAGACTTGGCGCTCCGGTAACTCTTGCCGTGCGGTAGCAGAGAGAACAGTCTGACTCGGGTGACTGGACTCGGACAATGTTTTGGCCTTTCCTCTGACACCGCCTAGTATCTTTAAGGTCAGATGCAGAGCAGTTGCAATACCAGGTGGCGATGCAACCAGTCAGGATGCTCTCGATGGTGCAGCTGTAGAACCTTTTGAGGATCTGGGGAACCATGCCAAATCTTTTCAGTCTCCTGAGGGGGAAAAGGTGTTGTCGTGCTCTCTTCACGACTATCTTGGTGTGTTTGGACCATGATAGTTTGTTGGTGATATGGACACCAAGGAACTTGCAACTCTCAACCTGCTCCACTACAGCCCCGTCAATGTTAATGGGGGACTGTTCGGCCCGTCTTTTCCTGCAGTCCACGATCAACTGCTTTGTCTTGCTCACATTGAGGGAGAGCTTGTTGTCCTGACACCACACTGCCAGGTCTCTGACCTCCTCCCAAAAGGCTGTCTCATCGTTGTCGGTAAATCAGGCCTACCACTGTTGTGTCGTCAGCAAACTTAAATTATGGTGTTGGAGTCGTGTTTGGTCATGCAGTCATGGCTGAACAGGGAGTACAGGAGAGGACTAAGCACGCACCCCTGAGGGGCTCCATTGTTGAGGATCAGCGTGGCAGATGTGTTGTTGCTTACCGTTAACACCTGGGGGCAGCCCATCAAGAAATCCAGGATCCAGTTGCAGAGGGAGGTGTTTAATCCCAAGGTCCTTAGCTTAGTGATGACTTTTGTGGGCACTATGGTGTTGTAGTCAATGAACAGCATTCTCACATAGGTGTTCCTTTTGTCCAGGTGGGAAAGGGCAGTGTCGAGTGCGATTGAGATTGCGTTATTGGAGTGGATCTAGGGTATCTGGGAGGATGCTGTTGATGTGAGCCATGACCAGCCTTTAAAAGCATTTCATGGCTACCGATGTGAGCGCTACGGGTGGTAATCATTTAGGCAGGTTACCTTTGCTTCCTTGGGCACAGGGACTATGGTGGTGTGCTTGATCTGGTATTACAGACTCGGTCAGGGAGAGAGTCAGTCAACTGGCAAATGTCTTCAATGTCAGTGGGTCTGTGTGCATGCTTTGAGTACACGTCCTGGTAATCCGTCTGGCCCCGTGGCTTTGTGAATGTTGACCTGTTTAAAAGGTCTTACTCACATCGGACACGGAGAGCGTGATCACAAAGTCGTCCGGAACAGCTGGTGCTCTCAAGCATGCTTCAGTGTTGCTTGCCTCAAATCGAGCATAAAAGGCATTTTGCTAGTCTGGTATGCTCGTGTCACTGGGTAGCTCGCAGCTGGGTTTCGCTTTGTAGTCCGTAAAAGTTTTCAAGCCCTGCCACATCCGACGAGTGTCAGAGCAAGTGTAGTAGGATTCAATCTTAATCCTGTATTGACGCTTTGCCTGTTTGATGGTTCATCTGAGGGCGTAGGGGGATTTCTTATAAGCGTCCGGATTATTGTCCCGCTCCTTGAAAGCGGCATCTTTAGCCTTTATCTCGATGCGGATGTTGCCTGTAATTCATGGCTTCTGCTTGGGATATGTACGTACGGTCATTGTGGGGACGACATCGTCGATGCACTTATTGATGAAGCCGATGACTGAGGTGGCATACTCCTCAATGCCATTGGATGAATCCCGGAACATATTCCAGTCTGTGCTAGCAAAACAGTCCTGTAGCGCAGTATCCGCATTATCGGGTACTTCCTGCTTTAGTTTTTGCTTGTAAGCAGGAATCAGGATATAATTATGGTCAGATTTGTCAAATGGAGGGTGAGCTTTGCCCACATCTTTGTGTGTGGAGTAAAGGTGGTCTAGAGTTTTTTCCCCCTCTGGTTGCACGTGACATGCTGGTAGAAATGAGGTAAAACGGATTTAAGTTTGCCTGCATTAAAGTCTCCGGCCACTAGGAGTGGCACTTCTGGATAAGCAATTTATTGTATGCTTATGGCCTTATACAGCTCGTTGAGTGCGGTCTTAGTGCCAGCATCGGTTTGTGGTGGTAAATAGATGGCTACGAATAATATAGATGAGAACTCTCTTGGTAGATAGTGTGGTCTACAGCTTATCACAAGGTACTCTACCTTACCTCAGGCAAGCGACTCCTTTAATATTAGACATTGCGCACCAGCTGATATTGACAAATACACCCCCCCCCCCGCCTTGCCAGACGTAGCTTCTCTTTCCTGCCGATGCATGGAAAATCATGGCAGCTCTTTATTATCCGTGTCGTCGTTCAGCCACAACTTGATGAAACATAAGATATTCGTTTTTAATGTCCCGTTGGCAGGATAGTCTTTATCGTATATCATCCATTTTGTTTTCCAATGATTGCACGTTGAAGGGCACTGAGCTAACCTGCAACAGTCACTTCCTAGAGTAGCTCAAACACATGCAATGTTTCCAAAAACTCCTCCATGTACCAAGACGGCGACACGCTGAAATGACACTTCCCGATCAAATGCGCCGCTGAGCATTCTCATAGAAAACAATGGGGTGACTTCATCGATGGCTTTGTCTTATTTTTTACAGTCTTTTAGAAAATTATATTTGTATCTCTGCCCCATCTGCTCCCCCCAGGCCCCCATCACAGCCCAAAACTTTTTCTAAGACTTGACAACGAAAGCGGAATAAAACTGCTTTTATTTAGCATGATAAAAATATACACATATTTGATAACTAAGTTCAAATATTTACACAACATGTAAATGTATTACATTTCAAACTAGTGCCCTAGATGGCGTAGTTATTCCTGATGTTGTATTCCTCCTTAACTCGATTTAATTAATGGCCCACCAAATAAAATTTAAAAAAGGGAAAATATGTGCACTCTTAACAAAACACAATTTCTCCCCACCGATTTCGGACAACTTCCGGATGCTGTTCAGCCATGGGATAACAACAGACTGATGCACTGAACACGGTGTGCAACATCTGGATGTTATTAGAAAAAAGTCTGGGAAATGTTTTGTTTTATTAAGACAGTACAGATATTTTCCCTTTTTGGGGGGGCTGGCCCGCCAATCGAGTTAAGGAGGAAACCAACACCTTTGCATCCTGAATGGAGGATGCTTTATGTTTAAGCCAGTCGCGGGGGGACAGGTGTCTATAGATGGGTTAACTGACAACATCACGAAAACGATGCGTACGCTTCAATGGGATAGAAGTCGGAGTTGTGATTCTGGATGGCCAGATAGCTACCAACAATGACAAGAAACTGCCACGAGGGGAATTGTAAGTGACTCTTTTCAGCTAGTCTTGTTCTTGATACCATTTCTTGTTTTGAGGTGTTTTGACTGATGCTAATGGATCAAATTCGTTAGCTTAACCAACAACTGTAACAATGGTTGAGAGACAACAAATGCTCATTGTGCAAATGTATTTATGTTTTCAATAAACATTGGAGATGAAATATAGTTGACATGTTGTCAACAATCTAAGCCAACCCCATCTATTTTGCCTCACAGTTGCGCACACGTCGGTTTTGTTGCTAAACAACCAACTTGTCTATATCCGTCTGGGCACAAAGTCTGACGCAGATGACAAACAACATAAAATGAAATAGTGCCCTCTGGCGGCCGGTTGGGCTAATTTCAAACTTACTGGCCTAACCACAACAAGTCCAAAACCACCCCTAAAAACGTTTGACTGTCAGAACAACTTAACATTCACGTTTTGCAAATAATTCACATCAACAAATGCTGTCACCTCATCCGTGTAACGTCCAAGTAGAAACACAGGTGACTCTATAGGTGGATGATATACACCATCAGCTGTACTTAGAAGTCTTTCAATACGCTGGTGAGACGTCTCATCTTCTCCTCCATTGTTTTCTTCTCAGTTTCAGTCTCTTCCAGGAGCTGACGCATCTCCTCCTCCACCTGAAATACCTGAGTCAATAACACACACATTCCACTATTAAACAAACCCCAATAACGAATGCATTATACACACACACGGTCATACATCTGAGACATTTGCATAAATAATGCATTAGGAGATGTGCAAGGAATTTCAACTTACGTGCATGGATCTCAAGTTAACATTCATTCATTCATTCCTTAGTATGCGTCTGAGCAGGTCAGTGTAGTGACTGTGGTAACCATTACTGTAAGCTACCTTCTGATTAGACTGTTCAATCCGTTTCTGCTTGTCATTGGCCAGCCGTAGGAGCTCGGTCTGATGGGATGCCTGTAGCGACTCCAGCTGTCGCCGGAATGCATCGTCCATACTGTGTAGCTTCTCTACCACCGCTCTGGAGGGGAAACCACAAGCACAGATACACTGTCATCATTACTCTGACCTGGACCACCGTTGCAGGCTGGCAGCTCTTCGACCAATGTCTTATATTCTCATCTCTTCTATGATTCCGGTGGCTCAGTTGGTCATTGGAGCTCGGTGTTTGCAACACTGGACTTCTGTTTCTTTCCCTCATACATTCATTTCATTATATGTGGCCCATATGTATCTATGTATTTACCATAGGTCTCTTGGGATAAAAGCATCTGCTAATGACCATATTATAATCATATTACTACTAATCCACGGCTGGATTAGATAGGAAGCCCTATACGTTGTCTTATTGAAGTTGTCAGCATACTTGTGCGCCTGTGAGGCCTTGTCTCTCTCCTCCAGCAGCAGGCTCTCTTTAGAGTCGAAGCCCTCCTTCATGCGTTTCACCTGGCTCTCCAGCCGGGTCAGCAGGTCAGCCTTGTCCTGCCACTTCTTATTGGACACACTGCAGGGGAGAACATAGAAGAAGTAAACATGAAGTATGTATGAAGGAATGTAGTGGGGACAATGTGCATACATTAAAATAATTGAGGATGGTGACACAGGGTGTCAGACATATTGGATTGTGGGTCCTCAGAATGATGTTGTGATGGGTAAAATCCCAATTTCAGATCCACATCTGTACAAAATGTTTCACTCAAATCTCCCATTTACATCAACGCATGATTTATGGAAATGTATGAGTAACATGTGGAGCTCAAGTTTATTCAGTGCAGTGTGCTGTGCGAGTGTATTTGTGCGTGTCGTGAGCTACCTGAAGGCGGCCTTGACCTCGTCCAGCTCCATCTCCTTGTCCTCCAGCTGTTGCTTGAGCTGCTCCTTGCGGAGACTGAGCTGCTGCACCGTGTCTCCCAGGTCCTGTGATGTGGCTGACGACTCCTCCAGCTGCTGCTGCAGGCGCCGCTGGGCCTGCAGGCTCTCTTCGCGCTGCCTCCGGCCCTGCTCGTCACGCTCTTGTAGGCCCTGAGGGAGAGAGAGGGAGGGTGGAGAGAGAGAGAGAAAGTGAAAGAGTGCTGACAGAGAGAAATGCCAATAGCTCTGAAATCAAGTGCACCTCAAGTACCTGACGTATGTATTTGACCAAGGTCTGATTTTTACTTTCTATAAGCAACCCTTATGGAGGAGAGACTTTAAAAACAGAGTAACAGGTTTGATTTTTACCATGTCCTAGAAACACCTCATATTCGAAAGATATGGCATGAAATAATCTCAACCTGTGTACTGTTACATCACACATATTCATTGGAAAAGTTGTCAAATGTTTCCCCAATGACACCAGTTAAAGTTCAATAACACCAGTGTATATATACACAGAATGGGTCTGAGCCAAATAGACTACATTAGTTCTGGAGAGTCATTGTTTCAGAATGAGGGGTGCTGTAGTTCTGCTGGTGTTTTTCTGTTTGTCTAGGGAATGGGCTCAGGGAGAGAGCGCAGGGGTCAGAGAGAATTACATCACTCAACGGGGCCTAGGTGACGGGGGAGAGAGAGTCGGGAAGGTGATGCTGAACAATCAACCTGACATCTGGACTGAGCTGAAGGAGCTAAGGGACATGGTGGTGGCACAGAGAGTGGAGCTGGGGAACATGCAGGCCAGACTGACAGCCAGTGAGAGCCATGTGGATGAACTGAATGGAGAAGTGGTGGATCACAGAGTAGAGCTGAGTGTCACTAAGAATGAGGTGCAGTTCCACGAAAACAAGGTGGAAAAACTGGAGACCAGGAACGTAGGTAAAGTGATGTACAATCAACAACAGTGACGTGTTGAATTCTAGTCAACTATCCCATTAAAGATGGTATAGTGTCTGTTTGAAACAAGAACAATTACTCTCAGATGGACAAAAAGGTATGTCCATCAAAGGTAAGTTGCTTTTTCTAAGCATTAAATTGGCTGTCTGCAGTATTTTCCAGTATCATAAAATGAATTGTAGCTTTCAACCTTTTCAGTGCCATGTTGAAAGTCATACAGAGTTGATCATCATAACTTATTTATACTTATCTGTACAAAATATCATTGGTTAAACTTGATTATGTACACCTGGGGCAATGGACATTCAGGAGAATGGACATTTGCAAGATGGTCTGATAGAAATGTATTGCGTAGATCAAACATGACTGTCAGATTGGTATAGTAGAATGTGTGTGCTCTTATTCATTCTATTTCCATCTTCAACATGCAGTTTCAGACACAGCCCGCCATTAGCTGAAGGCGGCCAATGCAATAGTTTCAGAAAAGTAGTCACTTCCTGAGATCTGTATTCAAATTGTAAAAACGAAGCAGTTGCTTTCTCAGATCTGTATTCAAATAGTTGAAAAAAAGTAGTCCTTTTTTGGGGATCTGTATTCAAATAGTTGTAGCCGCCTCCAAAGTAACCATTTGTCTCCACAGAAAAATAGCTACTTTCCACAAAGCATAGTTCAAACTATAGTTATATCCTGTCTGCTATGAGAGTGCTTTGTCCCTACTTTTCCTCTGATGCAGGTGTCTTCACTGCACCATTGAAAGGAGTCTACTACTTCAGAACCAGTGCACATTTTCTTGTTCAAGAATGACCTGTGTATAATGACGGTACATCAGTGTAATAGTCACAGAGGCAGGGAGAATGTATCAAATGTAGTGACTTTAGAGCTGGAAGAGGGAGACTTGGTCTAAGCACACCTTTCCAGTGACCACAGTCTCTATAATGTTATCAATAATTACAGCATATTCAGTGGTTTCTTACTCTTCCCATTGCGAGGGGAACACTACAAATGCTTCTCATATATTGAGCCAAAATTATATCAAGGCATTTACTGAACAATATTGCTATCATTTACTGTCAGGTTTCCATTTGATTGATGAACATGTCCTTGCTGTGAATTATATGTCTGTAATTATGTACAGTTGAAGTCGGAAGTTTACATACACTTAGGTTGGAGTCATTAAAACTCCTTTATCAACCACTCCACAAATTTCTTGTTAATAAACTATAGTTTTGGCAAGTCGGTTAGGACATCTACTTTGGGCATGACATAAGTAATTTTCCCAACAATTGTTTACAGACAGATTATTTCACTGTATCACAATTCCAGTGGGTCAGAAGTTTACATACAGTAAGTTGACTTTAAACAGCTTGGAAAATTCCAGAAAATTATGTCATAGCTTTAGAAGCTTCTGATAGGCTAATTGACATCATTTGAGTCCATTGGAGGTGTACCTGTGGATGTATTTCAAGGCCTACCTTCAAACTCAGTGCCTCTTTGCTTGACATCATGGGAAAATCAAAAGAAATCAGCCAAGACCTCAGAAAAAGATTTGTCTAGTTCATCCTACGACCTGTACTGCGACCTGTACGCTCTCATTGGCTGGCCCTCGCTTCATACTCGTCGCCAACCCACTGGCTCTAGGTCATCTACAAGATCCTGCTAGGTAAAGTCCCCCCTTATCTCAGCTCGCTGGTCACCATAGCAGCACCCACCTTTAGCACGCGCTCCAGCAGGTATATCTCTCTGGTCACCCCCAAAACCAATTCTTCCTTTGGCCGCCTTATTTTTCTACTGTATGTCTGTTTTACTCCATGTGTAACTCTGTGTTGTTGTATGTGTCGAACTGCTTTGCTTTATCTTGGCCAGGTCGAAATTATAAAATGAGAACTTTTTCTCAACTGGCCTACCTGGTTGAATAAATAAAAAATCCTTGGGAGCCATTTCCAACGCCTGAAGGTACCACGTTCATCTGTACAAACAATAGTACGCAAGTATAAACACCATGGGACCACGCAGCCGTCATACCGCTCAGGAAGGAGACGCATTCTGTCTCCTAGAGATGAACGTACTTTGGTGCGAATAGTGCAAATCAATCCCAGAACAACAGCAAAGGACCTTGTGAAGATGCTGGAGGAAACAGGTCCAAAAGTATCTATATCCACAGTAAAACGAGTCCTATATCGACATAACCTGAAAGGCCGCTCAGCAAGGAAGAAGCCACTGCTCCAAAACCGCCATAAAAAAAGCCAGACTACGGTTTGCAACTGTACACGGTTTGCAACTGTACACAAAGATTGTACTTTTTGGAGAAATGTCCTCTGGTCTGATGAAACAGAAATATAACTAGAATGACCATCGTTATGTTTGGAGGGAAAAAGGGGGAGGCTTGCAAGTCGAAGAACACTATCCCAACCGTGAAGCATGGGGGTGGCAGCATCATGTTGTGGGGGTGCTTTGCTGCAGGAGGGACTGGTGCACTTCACAAAATAGATGGCATCATGAGGATGGAAAATTATATGGATATATTGAAGCAACATCAAGACATCAGTCAGGAAGTTTAAGCTTGGTCGAAAATGGACGCCTGATCCGTGTAAAGGAAAGAATGAATGGGGCCATGTATCGTGAGATCTTGAGTGAAAACCTCCTTCCATCAGCAAGGGCATTGAAGATGAAACGTGGCTGGGTCTTTCAGCATGACAATGATCTCAAAACACACCGCCTGGGCAACGAAGGAGTGGCTTCGTAAGAAGCATTTCAAGGTCCTGGAGTGGCCTAGCCAGTCTCCAGATCTCAACCCCATAGAAAATCTTTGGAGGGAGTTGAAAGTTGCCCAGCAACAGCCCCAAAACATCACTGCTCTAGAGGAGATCTGCATGGAGGAATGGGCCAAAATACCAGCAACAGTGTGTGAAAACCTTGTGAAGACTTACAAAAAACGTTTGACCTCCGTCATTGCCAACAAAGGGTATATAACAAAGTATTGAGATAAACTTTTGTTATTGACCAAATACTTATTTTCCACCATAATTTGCAAATAAATAAAAAATCCTACAATGTGATTTTCTGGATTTTTTGTTCTCATTTTGTCTGTGTACCGATGATTAAAATTTACAGGCCTCTCTCATCTTTTTAAGTGGGACAACTTGCACAATTGGTGGCTGACTAAATACTTTTTTGCCCCACTGTATATATAAAATATATACACACACTGGTAAGTGGTTGGGTAGGTTTAGGCACCCAGAACATTCACACCTGGCCCAATGGGCAAATCAACAAGTGGTTGTCTGGCCTTGGAAGTGTTTTGAGTACCTCTTTGAGTTTGCGAATGGTCTCTGTCTGGTCATCGATGACCTTGACTTTGATCCTCAGGGCGTCGTTGTCTCGCTCGTTCTGTTTCTTCTGACTCTCCAGTTCAGCAGCCAACACCTCAATCCTCGCCTCCAGACGACCCCTGTCCTGGGACAGAGACGCTCCTATGTGTGTGTTTTGGGGGGGGTCAAACAGGGGAAAACACAAGACGAGTGTCAATAAAGGTCACTCAAGAGAAAATGTTGAATTCAGTATTTATTGACCTGGTGGAGCTAGACGGCAGCCCAACACATTTAAATGAATGGAAAAGGAAGAGGATAGCAACTACAAAAAAAAGTGAACTACAACCGGTTAGCCTAGATTTGAGATTGAAATCACTGTAAAGGGTACACTACATGACCAAAAGTATGTGGACAAATGCTCGTCAAACAATCAATCATGACCATTAATAAGGAGTTGCTGCAATAACAGTCTCCACTATTCTGGGAAGGCTTTCCACTAGATGTTGGAACATTGCTGCAGGGTCTTGCTTCCATTCAGCCACAAGAGCATCAGTGAGGTCAGGCATTGACGTTGCGCGATTAGGCCTGGCTCGCATCTGCGTTCCAAATCGTGTTCGATGGGGTTCAGGTCAGGGCTCTGTGCAGGCCAGTCAAGTTCTTCCACACCGATCTCAACAAACCATTTATGTATGGACCTCGCTTTGTGCACGGGGGCATTAGACATGCTGAAACAGGAAAGGGCCTTCCCCAAACTGTTGCCACAAACTTGGAAGCACAGAATCGTCTAGAATGTCATTGTATGCTGTAGCTTTAAGATTTCCCTTCATTGGAACCATAAAAAAAAACAGCCCAGACCATTATTCCTCCTCCAAACTGCACAGTTGGCACTATGCAGTCGTGGCACTATGCAGTCGGGCAGGTAGTGCTCTCCTGGCATCCGCCTACACCCAGATTTGTCCGTTGGACTGCCAGATGGTAAAGCACTGCTCCAGAGTCCAATTGCGGCGAGCTTTACACCATTCCAGTCGACGCTTGGTATTGCGCATCGTAATCTTAGACTTGTGTGTGGCTGATCGGCATTGGAAACCCATTTCATGAAGTTCCCGATGTTAATTCCAGAGGCAGTTTGGAACTAGGTAGTGAGTGTTGCAAGCGAGGACAGAAGATTTTTACGCGCTACCCGCTTCAGCACTCCGCGGTCCCGTTCTGTGAGCTTGTCTGGCCTACCACTCCGCGTCCGCGTCCACTTCACAAAAACAGCACTTCCAGTTGACTGGAAATTTTACGAACTGACTTGTTGGAAAGGTGGCATCCTATGACGGTGCCACGTTGAAGGTCGCTAAGCTCTTCAGTAAGGCCATTCTACTGCCAATGTTTGTCTATGGAGATTGCAAAAAAATAAAAAATTGAGCACACAGCCATGCAACAGGTGTGGCTGAAATAGCCAAATCCACTAATTTGAAGCGGTGTCCACATACATTTTATATATAGTGTACCATAGAAATATAATTACCGCTATAAACGGGGTGTTTCGAGCACTAAATGGTGATTGGCTGAAAGCCGTGGTATATACCACGGATATGACAAAACATTTATTTGTACTCCTCTAACTATGTTTGTAACCATTTTATAATAGCAATAAAGCACCCTCAGGGTCAGGGTTTTGTAGTGTATGGCCAGTACACCACGACTAAGGGCTGTATCCAGGCACTCTGTGTTGCATAAGAATAACCCTTAGCCATGGTATTTTGGCTTTATACCACACCCCCTCGTGCCTTATTTCTTTAATAATAGTAACTAAGTAATTCTATTTCCAAGGTGTTAGCATACCTTGTTGAGCCAGCTCCTGTCCCCAGATCCTCCTCTCAGCTCTGAGGCCGTCTATAACGGACTCCTGGGCGGTGAGCTGGGACAGCAGCCTGGCCTTGTCCTTCTTCACCAGCTCCAGCTGCAGTTGCAGACGCCTGTCCTCCTCCGCCCCCGCCTCCAGAGACCGCACACGGCCCTGACGGGACACAGACACCACGGAAACAATCAACCCCAACCCCCTTATCTTAGCCCCTAATCCATTCACACTACCTTATAGGCACTTCCCATAGTCTTAATCTCCAGGTACTAGGGCTGGGAATTGCCAGGGTCTTCACGATAAGATATTGTCACGATACCTAGGTGCCGATATGATATGTATTGTGATTCTCACGATTCTATTATGTATTGCGATTCGATACTGCGATTTTATGTTCCAAACATATTGCTCACTATATGTCTGCTGCAGAGAGATAAGAGAGAGCATGAGAAAATGAGTTTAGATCAATCATGGAAATAAAAGCTATAAGATGAAAAATATTGGCGTTTGGGGGCAGGTCAGCTGACTAGCTAGCTATAGATACACACACACACACACACACACACACACACTACCAGTCAAAAGTTTAGACACACCTCCTCATTCAAGGGTTTTTTCTTTCTTTATTTTTAGTATGTTTTTCATTGTAGAATAATAGTGTAGACATCAAAACTACGAAATAACATATGGAAAAATGTAGTGAACAAAAAGTGTTTAAAAAAAATCTAAATATATTTAATAATTAAGGTTCTTCAAAGTAGCTACACTTGATGACAGCTTTGCACACTCTTGGCATTCTCTCAACCAGCTTCATGAGGAATGCTTTTCCAACAGTCTTGAAGGAGCTTCCACATATGCTGAGCACTTGTTGGCTGCTTTTCCTTCATTCTGCGGTCCAACTCATCCCAAACCATGTCAATTGGGTTGAGGTCGGGTGATTGTGGAGGCCAGGTCATCTGATGCAGAACTCCATCACTCTCCTTGGTCAAATAGCCCTTACGCAGCTTGGAGGTGTGTGTTGGGTCATTGTCCTGTTGAAAAACAAATGATAGTCCCACTAAGCCCAAACCAGATGAGATGGCATATCGCTGCAGAATGCTGTGGTAGCCATGCTGGTTAAATATGCCCTGAATTCTAAATAAATCACAGACAGGGTGACCAGCAATGCACCCCCACACCTCCTCCTCCATGCTTCAGTGGGAACCACACATGCGGAGATCATCTGTTCAGCGCCTCACAAATACACGGCGATTGGAACCAAACATCTCAAATTTGGACTCATCAGACCAAAGGATAGATTTCCACCGGTCTAATGTCCACTGCTCGTGTTTCTTGGCCCAAGCAAGTCTTCTTCTTATTGATGTCCTTTAGTAGTGGTTTCTTTGCAGCAATTTGACCATGAAAGCCTGATTCAGTCTCCTCTGAACAGTTGATGTTGAGATGTCTGTTACTTGAACTCTGAAGAATTTATTTGGGCTGTAATTTCTAAGGCTGAACCTATCCTCTGCAGCAGATGTAACTCTGGGTCTTCCTTTCCTGTGGCGGTCCTCATGAGAGGCAATTTCGTCATAGCGCTTGAGTTTTTGCGACTGCACTTGAAGAAACTTTCAAAGTTCTTGAATTTTCCAGACTGACTGACTTTCATGTCGTAAAATAATGGACTGTTGTTTCTCTTTGCTTATTTGAGCTGTTCTTGACATAATATGCACTTGGTATTTTACCAAATAGGGCTTAGTATTTTACCAAATGTGGCTATCTTCTGTATACCACCCCTGCCTTGTCACAACACAACATAATTTATCAAAAGGATTAAGGAAAGAAATTCCACAAATTAACAAAGCTCACCTGTTAATTGAAATGCATTCCAAGTGACTACCTCATGAAGCTTGTTGAGAGAATTCCAAGAGTGTTCAAAGCTGTCATCAAGGCAAAAGGTGGAAGAAGGTGAAGAATCTCAAATATATTTTGATTTGTTTTAACACTTTTTTGGTTACTACATGATTCCATAGGTGTTATTTCAGTTGATGTCTTTATTATTCTACAATGTATAAAACAGTAAAAATGAAGAAAAACCCTGGAATTAGTAGGTGTCCAAACTTTTGACTGGTATTGTTCGTTATTAATATTTAATTCAGTGATTTCAATTACGACCCCAGCCTATTGCAGCAGGCGATTTGGAAACACAAGCACTTCTTACACTTCTTTCTTAATCCCTGCAGCAGTGTGTGCAAACCTGGTCAAGAACTACAGGAAGCGATGATCTGTAATTGCAAACAACGTTTTCTGTACCAAATATTAAGTTCTGCTTTTCTGATGTATCAAATACTTATGTCATGCAATAAAATGAAAATGAATTACTTAAAAATCATACAATGTGATTTTCTGGATTTTTGTTTTAGATTCCGTCTCTCACAGTTGAAGTGTACCTATGATAAAAATTACAGACCTCTACATGCTTTGTAAGTAGGAAAACCTGCAAAATCGGCAGTGTATCAAATACTTGTTCTCCCCACTGTATATAAATAATTTTTACAAATTGACTCTTTGATTCAAAGTATTGATATAATATTGTCCAAAATAATATTGCAATATGTATCTATATATACACCCCCCCCCCATCACTACCAGGTACTGCAAAATTGAAGAAAATATTTTGATAGCTATAAGCAACATGCTGAAGAGCCCCGGTCGTGGTGTTGTACCTTGAGCTCAATGACGGCGTCTCGCTTGGATTTGCTGAGCTCTGTGATGCGGCTCTTCTGCTCCTTGACCATGGCGGTGAGCTCCTGCACCAGACCCCCTGCCTGTCTCTCTCTCTGTTGGGTCTGAGACAGGGCAGCCTTCACCTCCGACAGCTCAGCACTCAGCCGGGTACAGCCCTGCTCCACCTACGTACGGAGGACACAGGCAGAAACCTTGTTAGTTGTTCCTATCAAAAAGTTTCATATTCATCTAATCATCAATTTCCTGAGTCAAAGGCTCTCTTTAGTCCTATTGTCTTAATTCATCATTTTTATGACAGTCTACTACTGTGCATTCCCTGTTTGTGTCAATCATACCAGCAATATGTTTTCTTCTAGCTCATTTAGTAGAAGGGCAAAGCTAGAGAACTGAGTTAGCGATGTAGGGGACATTTAATACCTAATGAACCAAAGTGTCAACGTTACCACAATACACACACACACTACATAAGTATCTAGAACAGGTCAAAAATGTGTCCTTGTTTCAGCTGTCTTTTTATGCTACTGGAAGTTAAATAACAAATAAACGGTTTTATTTGATGTTCTCTAGTTCAGTGTTCAGACCTCAGTGAAGCGAGCAGCCTCGATGGTGAGGGCCATACGGAACTCGTCCTCCAGGGCAGTGTACTGCTGTGAGGCTTGGGCCAATCTGTCCTCCAACCCAGCCCTGCTCTGGGCGTGTCTCTGCTCTACACCAGCCACCTCCTTGGCCACCATCTCCCGGAACTCTGCCCCGCCTGGCACCAGCCGACCCTCCAGCTCCTTCCTGTGAAACAGGATGATACCGTTAAGACTCTCACTGACTGACTGACTAAATTAATGAGATCTGGGTCAGGTTCAATAGGGAGAAAACATTTTGAAACTGAGTGAAACTGAGTCCATTGTGTGCCCTAATGATGGCACCGTACTGCAAAAAAAGGTTCTGTAGTCTCAGAAGTTTACCATAGCCAAATACATTTAAACTCAATTTTTCACAATTCCTGACATTTAATCCTAGTAAAAATTCCATGTCTTAGGTCAGTTAGGATCACCACTTTGTTTAAGAATGTGAAATGTCAGAATAATAGTAGCAAGAATGATTTATTTCAGTTTTTATTTCTTTCATCACATTCCCAGTGGGTCAGAAGTTTACATACACTCAATTAGTATGTGGTAGCATTGCCTTTAAATTGTTTACCTTGGGTCAAAAGTTGAAGGGAGCCTTCCACAAGCTTCCCACAATAAGTTGGGTGAATTTTGGCCCATTCCTCCTGACAGAGCTGTGAGTCAGGTTTGTAGGCCTCCTTGCTCGTACATGCTTTTTCAGTTATGCCCAAAAATGTTCTATAGGACTGAGGTCAGGGCTTTGTGATGGCCACTCCAATACCTTGACTTTGTTGTCCTTAAGCCATTCTGCCACAACTCTGGAAGTATGCTTGGGGTCATTGTCCATTTGGAAGACCCATTTGCAACCAAGCTTTAACTTCCTGACTGATGTCTTGAGATGTTGCCTCAATATATCCACAAAATTGTTCTCCATATGATGCCATCTATTTTGTGAAGTGCACCAGTCCCTCCTGCAGCAAAGCACCCCCACAACATGATGCTGCCACCTCCGTGCTTCACAGTTGGGATAGTGTTCGTCGGCTTGCAAGCCTCCCCTTTTTCCTCCAAACATAACGATGGTCATTATGGCCAAACAGTTATATTTCTCCAAAAAGTACAATCTTTGTCCCCATGTGCAGATGCAAACCGTAGTCTGGCTTTTTTTAATGGCGGTTTTGGAGCAGTGGCTTCTTGCTGAGCGGCCTTTCAGGTTATGTCGATATAGGACTCGTTTTACTGAGAATATAGATACTTTTGTACCGGTTTCCTCCAGCATCATCACAAGATCCTTTGCTGTTGTTCTGAGATTGATTTGCACTTTTTGCACCAAAGTACGTTCATCTCTAGGAGACACAACGAGTCTCCTTCCTGAGCGGTATGACAGCTGTGTGGTCCCATGGTGTTTATACTTGCGTACTATTGTTTGTACAGATGAACGTGGTATCTTCAGGCATTTGGAAATTGCTCCCAAGGATGAGCAAGAGTACTGGAGGTCTTGCCTGATTTCTTTTTATTTTCCCATTATGTCAAACAAAGAGACACTGGGTTTGAAGGTAGGCCTTGAAATATATCCACAGGTTCACCTCCAATTGCCTCAAATGATGTCAATTAGCCTATCAGAAGCTTCTAAAGCTATGACATAATTTTCTGGAATTTTCCAAGCTGTTTAAAGGGACAGTCAACTTAGTGTATGTAAACTTTTGACCCACTGGAATTGTGATACAGTGAAATAATCTGTCTGTAAACAATTGTTGGGAAAATTACTTATGTCATGCCCAAAGTAGATGTCCTAACCGACTTGCCAAAACTATAGTTTATTAACAAGAAATTTGTGGAGTGGTTGAAAAAGGAGTTTTAATGACTCCAACCTAAGTGTATGTAAACTTCCGACTTCAACTGTACATAATTACAGACATATAATTCACAGCAAGGACATGTTCATCAATCAAATGGAAACCTGACAGTAAATGATAGCAATATTGTTCAGTAAATGCCTTGATATAATTTTGGCTCAATATATGAGAAGCATTTGTAGTGCTCCCCTCGCAATGGGAAGAGTAAGAAACCACTGAATATGCTGTAATTATTGATAACATTATAGAGACTGTGGTCACTGGAAAGGTGTGCTTAGACCAAGTCTCCCTCTTCCAGCTCTAAAGTCACTACATTTGATACATTCTCCCTGCCTCTGTGACTATTACACTGATTTACCGTCATTATACACAGGTCATTCTTGAACAAGAAAATGTGCACTGGTTCTGAAGTAGTAGACTCCTTTCAATGGTGCAGTGAAGACACCTGCATCAGAGGAAAAGTAGGGACAAAGCACCCTCATAGCAGACAGGATATAACTATAGTTTGAACTATGCTTTGTGGAAAGTAGCTCTTTTTCTGTGGAGACAAATGGTTACTTTGGAGGCGGCTACAACTATTTGAATACAGATCCCCAAAAAAGGACTACTTTTTTTCAACTATTTGAATACAGATCTGAGAAAGCAACTGCTTCATTTTTACAATTTGAATACAGATCTCAGGAAGTGACTACTTTTCTGAAACTATTGCATTGGCCGCCTTCAGCTAATGGCGGGCTGTGTCTGAAACTGCATGTTGAAGATGGAAATAGAATGAATAAGAGCACACACATTCTACTATACCAATCTGGCAGTCATGTTTGATCTACGCAATACATTTCTATCAGACCATTTTGCAAATGTCCATTCTCCTGAATGTCCATTGCCCCAGGTGTACATAATCAAGTTTAACCAATGATATTTTGTACAGATAAGTATAAATAAGTTATGATGATCAACTCTGTATGACTTTCAACATGGCACTGAAAAGGTTGAAAGCTACAATTCATTTTATGATACTGGAAAATACTGCAGACAGCCAATTTAATGCTTAGAAAAAGCAACTTACCTTTGATGGACATACCTTTTTGTCCATCTGAGAGTAATTGTTCTTGTTTCAAACAGACACTATACCATCTTTAATGGGATAGTTGACTAGAATTCAACACGTCACTGTTGTTGATTGTACATCACTTTACCTACGTTCCTGGTCTCCAGTTTTTCCACCTTGTTTTCGTGGAACTGCACCTCATTCTTAGTGACACTCAGCTCTACTCTGTGATCCACCACTTCTCCATTCAGTTCATCCACATGGCTCTCACTGGCTGTCAGTCTGGCCTGCATGTTCCCCAGCTCCACTCTCTGTGCCACCACCATGTCCCTTATTTTCCCATTATGTCAAACAAAGAGGCACTGGGTTTGAAGGTAGGCCTTGAAATATATCCACAGGTTCACCTCCAATTGCCTCAAATGATGTCAATTAGCCTATCAGAAGCTTCTAAAGCTATGACATAATTTTCTGGAATTTTCCAAGCTGTTTAAAGTCAACTTACTGTATGTAAACTTCTGACCCACTGGAATTGTGATACAGTGAATTATAAGTGAAATAATCTGTCTGTAAACAATTGTTGGAAAAATTACTTGTGTCATGCACAAAGTAATGTCCTAACCGACTTGCCAAAACTATAGTTTGTTAACAAGATATTTGTGGAGTGGTTGAAAAACAAGTTTTAATGACCCCTAAGTGTATGTAAACTTCCGACTTCAACTGTACCTGTGCACTTGTTCCCTGGAGGCCAGCAGTTCATGGAGCTGCCGTAGCTTGTCTTTATGCTGCCGGAGCGAAGCTCGCTGGATCTCAAGCTCTCTCATCAGGGCCAACGCCTTGTTCTCCAGCTCCTGGCTCCTCTTCATCTGAAAGGTCATCGAAAGGTCACACCCTACTCAGTACGGGTAAGATTACTATGTTGCAGCACAAGGGCTTGGAATTTTTCCTGACCACGTTGCAACGTTTCATCCCAGTGCTACCTATGGAAGCTCTACTATATCCATGAAGTATCAAGGGTTATGAGGCCGCAGTAGCTCTACCTCCTCAGCCTGCCGGCGTGCCTTCCGTGCTTCACTATGGGACGTGCTGTCCTCCAGGCTGCGCAGCGCCCTCTTGTGTTGCTCCTCCCGCTGCAGGACCTGCTCCAGCTGCAGCGCGGAGCTCTGACACCTATCATCTAGTTCCTCCACGCGAGCCTGCAGACCAGAGCGTTCCGAACGCTCCTTCAACAACAGCTCCTTCAGTCTGGGAGGTGGAAAGAGAGACAGGGGAGTGAGACACAAGGTTCGACTAGCTTGTATTAAAAACCTACAGGAAGCATGAGATAACGGAAGTAAAGTGTGTGTGGGAATTTAGCAGAGATTTTAACTTTTTGTGACAAGAGCATAAGGAATATCTGTGTTTGTGTATGTACTGTATACAGTAAAATACTCTAACCTGTCGGTGGTGTGCAGGGCCATGCTCTGCAGGTCTTTCTCCTGGCTGGCCTGGGTCTGCAAGTTCTTCATCTGCTCGGTCAGCTTCCTCACAGCCTGCTCAGCCTTCCACCGCCTCTCTCTCTCCTGATCACGCTCCTCCACGATCGCCTAGGGAGGCACGCAAACACACACACAAAGTTCATTGTGGCGCACTAATTATGCATGCACTTTCATAGTATCAGTAGTAGTTCACAAAATCACTAAGTTGATATATTCAATTAGACTAGTTAAGTTCAACGACGATATGTACAGCAGTGGTGTAGAGGATGTAAAAACGCACGTAAACACAGTTTACACACTTTTTGTTGTTACTGTACGAGCATGATCCTTCCTTTTTGCTGAAAAATGCGTTAAAGCAGGGATCATCCACTAGATTCAGCCGCGGGACCATTTTTTGCTTGAGCGGACGTTCGGGGGCCAGAACATGATTACAAATTATTTGTAGACTGCAAATTGATTGCAACAATCATTTCAAACCTTGCTTACATTTGTTAAAGATCAAGTGTCTCTACTACACATGGGAATACTTGGAAACAGATCTTAAATTAACATCACTTGGAGATGATTTCCTGGTGTTTTTACAGTCTTTTATGTCCAAGAATAAAATCTAATAAAAATACTCCCCAAAAATGTTGCTTAGAAAACAGAAGCATACGGAGCATTACTTTACTCACCGCGAACGGTGATCAGCTTTTTTTTCCAAACACTACATCACTGATGTACACAAATACCGCATATGAGAACTGTGGTCTATGGTCCGTACCCTATAAGTCTCCTCCACTGCTTGTTTGGTGCTGCTGGGAGTCGTCCTGACTGGTCCTATTGAGTCGGCACCCCCAAAGGCCTGATGGACGCCTGACTTCCTCCCAGGGACAACTGAACACTTTGAACTTTTCCCTTTGCTTCTCTCTTGATCACTACACATAAAAAGTCAAAGCAAAGCAGTCTCTTTATAGGTTTCAGAATGAGTATGAAAATGTGTCAACTATGATTGATTAGGTTCACTAAAACAAAACGAACTGAGCGGGTATGATAAGAATCTGATGAAGCATAACCACAGTGTCAATGTCACTGCGTCATGTGTGGAGATCATGACAGGCGTGAAATTGTCAATTAAGAAACTTGCCAGCAGAGAGGCAGTGTCTGTTACCTGTCTGGTTGTTTGGCCTTGGTGGGCTGCTTGATGGTCCTCTTCACTGCAGTACTGTTGCTACCCCTGTGCCGAGTTGGGATTCTGGAGCGACGCCCCCGGTTCTCCTTCCCGCTATCACACTCACTCTCTGACGTGTTGTCTATGTCCCTCTTGGGCCTCCGTACCTTCACAAAGGGGGTGGAGCTGCTGGAGACCTCCCCTGCAGGAGTCTGGCGACCAGGTTAGGAGCTTCATCAGTGATGCAGGTGGATAAACCATATGCATTACTACTACACTACTTTGTAGTATACAACTCAAATACTCTAGTGTAGAGAGCACTACACCACTGTATAGTACTACAATAAAACTGGGCCATAATTTCATTATATGCGTGATGTGATATACACTGAGTGTACAAAACATTAAGAAAACCTTCCTAATATTGCGTTGCACCTCCTTTTGCCTCAATTCGTTGGGGCATGGACTCTACAAGGTGTCGAACGTGTTCCACAGGAATGCTGACCCATGTTGACTACAATGCTTCCCACAGTTGTGTAAAGCTGGCTGAATATCCTTTGGGTGGTTGACCATTCTTGATACACACAGGGAACTGTTGAATGTGAAAACCCAGCAGCTTTGCAGTTCTTGACACACTCAATCCGGGGCGCCTGGCACCTACTACCATACCCCAATCAAAAGGCACTTCAATCTTTTGTCACCTTCATCTACACTGATTGATTTGAATTTAACAGGTGACATCAATAAGGGATCATGTTTTGTACACTCAGTGTATGTGAATGTTTATACAGCAACAGTCTTCACACAGGTGCCAATCAGCATCAGGCAGACGTCTTTAGACCGTTCCATCCAGTCTCACCTGTTGGAACAGCCGGGACACCTGGTGCTCCAGTTTCTGGATACGCTGTTCATTGTTTGGGTCTGCTGCTGTACTATAGCTGCCCGCTGTAGCCCAACCTGGCTGTGAAACCTGGAGCCGGCTGACTGGATCTGGGGCCCCCACTGGGCCCCCTGCCCGCTGGCGGAACTGCTTCAGCACCTCGTCAATATGGGAAGTGGTGGAAGAGCCGTCAACCCTAGCCTGTGGGGACATCTTATGTTGAGATATTAGTTCTAAAACATTCAATAGGTGTAATATGTAATAATACACACAGAGAAACATGCCATGTGCCAGATAAGAGAAAAACAGTTCAAAGTGACCCAAAGTGGTGACACTTAGACTACTTCAAATTACAAAAAGCATTCATATACACTGCTTATAAATTACTTGTCAATTTAGCAATTCTATAACTAATTGATTGCAATCCTCCTATTTTTGCCATGGGGCATAGAGAAACAATTGCAGTTTAACAGCTAATTTCATGCAATACTACACACTTTGGAAAAAAGCAAAGGTTTGCCGTTTTTAATATGATATCTGAGTGAGAGTGACTAAACAAATCAATGGGGCCCCCTGGTCGGTAATTAGACCATGGTTACTACAACTTTAGATAGCTGGACGCGAGAGTAACTTACTCCTCCCAAAAATGTTAGCTGACATGGGCTAATTGAGTGACTGTCAGTAACTGACATAACAAGAGAAAAACTGCTGATGCACAACCAAATTATTATATATATATTTTTTTATTCTCCTTCTGACAAAAATGGATCTGGGGAAATTGATCCGCAGGCCTACAAAAGGGGTTGCCCATCACTGACAGAGGGTGATATAAACCCATGTCAGTTTTAAGATGTGGTACAACCCTTTTGGCATACATTATATAGAATATCATTTGGTTGTGATTCATGTTTACCAGTTCGTTGGCACTGGTGTCTGAGGAGAGCAAGAAGTCCACGTAATTCTCCAGGCCGGGGATGTCGATGGGGCTGTCCTCCCCCAGAGGAGCAGGGTTCCCCAGCCGGTCCACCCCATCCAGGCTGGAGACCTGGGGTAAGGACTGGAGCACCAGCTCTCTGTAACCTGCAGCAGGGAACACAGGAGTCATTGAGTTTGAATATGCCAAATAGATGTCCAAAATACTTAGTTTACATGACCTACAGTGCCTTCAGAAAGTATTCATACCCCTCGACTTATTCCACATTTTTGTCGTTTTTCAGACTGAATTTCTCTCACCCATCTACACACAGTACCCCCCATAAGGACAAAGCAAAAACATGTTGTTTAAAAAAAAACATTTTTGCAAATGTATTAAAAATTAAATATTTAATTTACATAAGTATTCACACCCAAGTCAAAACTTTGTAGGAGCACCTTCGGCGGTGATTACAGCTGTGAGTCTCTGAAAAGTCTAAGACCTTTTCACACCTGGATGTACAATATTTGACAATTATTATTTTTTACAATTCTTCAAGCTGTCAAGTTGAATGTTGATCATTGGAGGACAATGTTCAAGTATTGCCATAGATTTAAGTAAAAACTGTAACTAGGCCATATTGGAATATTCAATGTCGTGTTGGTAAGCAACTCCAGTGTATATTTGGCCTTGTGTTTTAGGTTGTTTTCTTGCTGAAAAGGTGAATTTGTCTCCTAGTGTCTTTTGGAAAGAAGACTGAACCAGGTTTTCCACTAAGATTTTGCCTGTGCTTATAGCTGTATTCGGTTTCTTTTTATTGTAAAAAAAAAACTCCCTAGTCCTTGTCGATGACAAGCATACCCATAACATGATGTTGCCACCACCATGCTAGAAAGTATGAAGAGTGGTACTCAGTGATGTGTTGGATTTTCCCCAAACATAGCACTTTGTATTTAGGACAAAAAACTTTTGTCACATATTACTTTAGTTTCTTGTTGACAAAAGGATGGATGTTCTGGAACATTTGTATTCTGTATAGGCTTCTTTCTTTTCACTTGGTCATTTTAGGTTAGTATTTGTGGAGTAACTACAATGCTGTTGATCCATCCTCAGTTCTCATATCACAACCATTAAAAAGGGATATTTCAGGATTTTGGCTATTATATTTTTAGGTCTCTGTGTCCAGTATAAAGGAGGTTGAAGGTAGTTTCGCAAGCCAACACTAACTAACGTTAGCGCAATGACTGGATGTCTATAGGTATCTGCTAGCATCCCAAAGTATCCCTTTAAACTCTGTAACCGTTTTAAAAATCACCATTTGCCTCATGGTGAAATCCCTGAGCAGTTTCCTTCGTCTCCAGCAAGTGAGTTAGGAAGGATGCCTGTATCTTTGTAGTGACTGGGTGTATTGATACACCATCCAAAGCCTAATAACTTCACCATGTTCAAAGAGATATTCAGTGCCTGCTTTTTTTCCTTCTTAATCATCTACTAATCCGGTGCCCTTCTTTGCGAGGCATTGGGAAAACCTCTCTGGTCTTTTTGTTTGAATCTGTTCTTGAAATTCACTACTAGATTGAAGAACCTTTCAGATAATTGTATGCGTGGGGTAGTCATTTAAAAAAATAATGTTAACCACTATTCTCAAACAGGGAGTGAGCCAATACAATTTATTATGCATTTTGTTAAGCACATTTGTGCTCTTATTTAGGCTTGCAATAACAAAGGCGATTGAATACTTATTCGCTCAACAACACAAAAACAGCACACTAAGCACAAGCAGCATAGTGGGGGACAAGCTAAAAAGTATGCTACCCAACTGGACCCGTCCTGAGCACACTTGACTTATTGACTCAAGACATTTCAGCTTTCCATTTAAAAAAAAATCATTTAAAAAATGAATTGACAAAATTACACTTTGACATTATGTTGTATTGAGCATAGTTCATTGACATACAATCTCAATTTAATCCATTTTAAATGCAGGCTGTAACAGAACAAAATGTGGAAAAAGTAAAAGGGTGTGAGTATTTTCTGAAGGCCCTGTATCTCTGGCTAAATCTCAAGAAACTGCCATTTTTGGTTTTTCATGGACATACTTTTGCATTTTCACTCAGAATGGAGGTTTAGTATGGCTACCCAGGAATTGTGTAGCTCAAATAGCACTGCAACATCACTCAATTTTCATCACCGCTCACCTGGTAAGCTGCAGACTGAATTGCCTGCTCCCTCCACACTTAGGGTGACATCACTCAGATTCTCCAGTCCCAGCATGCACTGCAGCAGCTGGTTGATGCTGTCCAAGCGGTTGCTATGGAGATGGAGGTTCCTCAGTTTGTACTCCGCCCCGTGAAGGTACAGCAAACCTGGGTATTACAACCAATGAGTATCACCCTCATGTGATAGTAAATGTACATTTTTGTTACGGAAAACTTGGCCATGTGTGATCATCATGAGCAGGGATGGGCAAGTCTAGTTCTCTGGGACAGTGTTGCCCATACCTAGATGTCTGGCTAGACTGTAAACTCTCCTTCCAGACTCATATCAAACATCTCCAATCGAAAATCAAATCAAGAGTCAGCTTTCTATTCCGCAACAAAGCCTCCTTCACTCACTCCACCAAACTTACCCTAGTAAAACTGACTATCCTACCGATCCTCGACTTCGGCGATGTCATCTACAAAATTGCTTCCAACACTCTACTCAGCAAACTGGATGCAGTTTATCACAGTGCCATCCGTTTTGTCACTAAAGCACCTTATACCACCCACCACTGCGACTTGTACGCTCTAGTCGGCTGGCCCTCGCTACATATTCGTCCCCAGACCCACTGGCTCCAGGTCATCTACAAGTCCATGCTAGGTAAAGCTCCGCCTTATCTCAGTTCACTGGTCACGATGGCAACACCCATCCGTAGCACGCGCTCCAGCAGGTGTATCTCACTGATCATCCCTAAAGCCAACACCTCATTTGGCCGCCTTGCGTTCCAGTTCTCTGCTGCCTGTGACTGGAACGAATTGCAAAAATCGCTGAAGTTGGAGACTTTTATCTCCCTCACCAACTTCAAACATCTGCTATCTGAGCAGCTAACCGATCGCTGCAGCTGTACATAGTCTATCGGCAAATAGCCCACCCATTTTACCTACCTCATCCCCATACTGTTTTTATTTATTTACTTTTCTGCACACCAATATCTCTACCTGTACATGACCATCTGATCATTTATCACTCCAGTGTTAATCTGCAAAATTGTAATTATTCGCCTACCTCATGCCTTTTGCACACAATGTATATAGACTCCCCTTTTTTTTCTTCCTTTTGTGTTATTGACTTGTTAATTGTTTACTCCATGTGTAACTCTGTGTTGTCTGCTCACACTGCTATGCTTTATCTTGGCCAGGTCGCAGTTGCAAATGAGAACTTGTTCTCAACTAGCCTACCTGGTTAAATAAAGGTGAAATAAAAAAATCCCTGTTCATGAATGTTGTGGTCAGTAGGCTGCAAACTGTGCATGTAAGTGTAAACTGAAGCTTACCTGTGAGGTCACTTATCTGATTATAGGCCAGGTTTAATCTTATCAGGTTAACAAGTCCATTCAGTCCTGAAAAGGAGAAATTAACATCTTACACACAAAAGCCCAATTCCGAATGTTTGTGACAAAAATAAAAAACTAACTGAACAACACTTTTCTGTTTGACCAGGGCTCACCTTCGACCTTAGTGATCAAGTTGCAGGACAAGTTCAAGGTTCTCAGTGAGGCTAGAGAGTTGAGGCCCTCGATGCGAGAGATATGATTGGACGACAGATCCAAGTGTCGGAGATGCCAAGCAGTGGTCAAGCCCTCTACTTTCAGAATACGGTTACAATGCAGATTCAGGGATGTGACATTGGCACTCAATGGGACCTCCAGCAAACTACACAGAGGGTGACACGATGAGAGAATTCCATGGATTATTTCATACAGAAGTTCCAGATGAAGATTTTACTGGAAGATGAAGGTGTGATTACCTTGATATGCTCTTATCTATCAGACACAGCTCTCCATCAGCCATCGCCTAGAAGATCACAAATACACAGCTACAGTTTCATTCATGCACAATTTCAGTGGTTACATTTCTACAGCCACATCCTTCAGTTGACCAAACAAAGTGGCAGGGTGTTGAAATGGCTAAATGGGGCTTTATGACTGTGCACTTAAGGTATGTATCCAACGTTAAATGTGCTAGTAGCAACGTTACCTAGCTACTGCACTGTTCTGGCAAAGATGTCTTATTGTTAAGACTGTGGTTCTAGTGTAGCTAAACGTTAGCTTGCCAGTTTATGGTTAAGACGTTAGCTTATAATAAGGATTTTCTGCAACTTACCAACAACCTCATCCGAATATTGGACATAAAGACATTTGTAACATAATGAAATAAAATAAGTGTTCAAAACTATGAAACTAACGTTAGCTAGCTAACGTACTGTAGCCATGCTAACAACAAATCGACAAACTACATAGAAACAGCAAACCTCCCTCGACCCACGACAACCTTAACCACTAACAAAACACGAAACATAGCTAAATGTGTACCATGTGTACTATCTTCATCCCAATACTAACCCCCAGTGCAATGTGACTTGTAGAAGTTGTTCAGCATCTGTTGTTGTTGTTTTGCCGCCGCTCCACTTGAACTGGCCGCCTGTATCATCGACTTCCGTCAATATTCAGTCGCATTACTGGTCAAGCACTGCAGGTGGCGGTAATGCGCAGGCCGTCCTTGTGCACAAGTCTTCTTCCTTGATGAGGTTTTACAGCGTTTGGCATCCAGCATACAGTATGTTGCAAGTACCTTCACCAACTAGACTGGGGTATAAACCCATTATACTTTGCGCTACGAAAAAAGGTTAAAGGGAATGTTTTAATATTTTAATTGTCTCTACCCTCTAATCCTACATTCATTAAAACACACCCCTATTCCACTACTACTTTAACCCTATCTGGTCCTACACCAGGCCAATAGCCTGGAAGGACGGGACCCCACCACTCAACACACTTTGTAACTCCTCTGCAGTCAAATCTCGTATCCCCAAATACTTCTCTGCAGCTGACATCACAACCTCTATTTTCTGTGACTTATGTTCTATCCCTGCAGTACAGTTGATACCATTGTTATGAACCAGGGGAGGCTGCTGAGGGGAGGACGGCTCATAATAATGTTTGGAACAGAGGAAATGGAATGGCATCAAACACATGGTTGCCATGTATTTGATACCTTTCCACTTATTCTGCTCCAGCCATTAACATGAGCCCGTCCTCCCCAATTAATGTGCCACCAACCTCCTGTGCTATGAACGCTAGAAGCCAATCTTCCTGAAGCATATATCACCCATTGGCCTATCCCTTTGTGCTGGCACAGGTCCACTACTCACACGGATCCTTTCAGGATCCAGCACCCTTGACCCCTCTTCCTCTACGTTCTTCACTGTGCAGCATATGACACCCCCTGCACTACTCTAAGCCTGGTAACCTCAACCTGCCTATCTCGTGCACAGTGTTCTAGGGGAGAGGCTCTAGGGACATGCCTGGTGTCCAAAATGTATGACGTATGTCGTGCAGCGAGAGCTGAGTGGGGATGAACGTTATCGGTTCAGTCAGTCATCCTAAAATGATTCTGCCAAAGAAGGGACTTGGGAGTGTTCAGAATCATTTCATTTTTATCGGACTGCAAAATCAACAAATGTGCATTAGCTGCCTGTCACCCTGGCCTGATATTAACTACACTATCTAGCCAATTCCCTCTAAGTTACTGCAGCGCAGCAGTGTTGCATGGCAGCCACGACTCAGGGAGCGAGGGACGCACTGTGCCCAGTGTTGTTGTGTTGCCTGCTTGCAGCACAAACTCTCCCAGTTGACCAGCAGGAGTAGACTGTATCACGGTGACATCCAGATGGTTACTACCAATATTACAAGTTATTTCTCGTGTATGCTGCTGTCCTACTCAAAATATCATTGAGTATGGAACAAATTGGCCACATTAGCCACCGCCAACAGCATGTGATACAGCTAGCTGCCCGGGAAGCAACTGCTGCCCAGCAGTGGGAAGCAACAGTGTGAATCTATGACTCAAGTTCAGAGGGGCTTCAACTCCTCCTCCCTTCCTCTTTCCTTGCATACAGCAGGAATTGGTCATTCACTCTGGCTTGTTGTTACGTTAGCTAATTTTGCATGTCACAGTGGTATCCAGATTCCAGACGATGATTTAAATTTAGGGAGTTTATAAGTCACATGCACAGGTAGGTGGTGGGCTGGATGGGAGGGAGGAAGAAGGTGAGGGACAAGATGGCCGGTACACCCGAATGGGTTATCAGATTTGGAGATGGAGTCAGTGGAACACATAGCGGTTGGTAAGAAGGCGAGCAGGGAAAAAAATGAAGAAAGTGGAACATATTAAGAGTAAATATGGAGTGCTTAAGAAGAAAATTGAACATGACGAGAATGAGGACGAATTAACTGCAGGTGCTGTGAAGACCGCTGAGTTTGAGCCTCACCCTGATGGCATTCTAGCTGATCCATCTGTGGCGTCAGATTGGGTGGGAAAGAGGTTAGGAAATGCTGGGTCAGTGAAAGTGACTTGAAATGGAATTGTGTTTTTTTGCCTTTCTGCTGTCCAGAGGGAGCGTGTGCTCCACACCACGTGACTGGGGACAAGACCTGTAACTTGTTTACCTTTCCGGAGTAGGGCGCCGAAAAACTGGAGTGGCATTAAGTGTTGAGGATGGTCAACTGAAGTTGATGATTGCCAGTGTCTGTTTGGTGAAACAGACAAAAAACACTGTCTGTATTACTGAGTTCTGATGCAGAGCCATTACCAGATAAAGTCAAGTTAGGACATGTTAGTTATCCAGTGAAAGCATTTGTCCTGAACCCATTACCGTGTTTTAGATATCAAACTTATGATCATGTGGCAGCAGTGTGTAGGAGGGAGATACCTAGATGTGAGAAGTGTACAGGAGGACATGAGACAAAGGAATGTGTAGTATTGGTGGAAGTTGTGTATGTAAACTGTAGAGCTACGCATGGTGCTGGATATCAGAGGTGTCCACTGAGATAAAGAGGTGTCCAGTGAGATAAAGAGGTGTCCAGTGAGATAAAGGTTGAGGTTGCGAGGATTTGAGTAGTGCACAAGGTGTCGTATGCTGAGGCAGTGAAGAGAATAGTAGATGAAGATGGGTCCAGGGTGAGGGATCCTCAGACGATCCATGTGAGTAAGTCGAAGCCAATAGAGAGTGATAGGAATAACATGTTCTTCAGTAAGATAGTTTTGGCGTTCATGGCCTTGGTTGTCATTTGTACGGCAGGAATGGAATGTAAATCACAGAGGATAGATGTTGTGGTCGCAACTACAGAGAAGTACTTGGGTTTACTGCAGAAGTGTTACAAGATGTTTTGAATGATACTGTCCTGTTCTCCCAGGCTGCTGGCCTGGAGTAGGATCAGAGCGGGCCAAAGGAGTGGAATAGTGGGGAGGATTTCATGGGTGTTGGGTTAGTTGGTAGGGCAAGTTTTTCACAAAGTGTAATGAATTCATACTACAGAATTGTAGGCTGATACACAGCCAATACAGTAGGTGGCGGCATGCACCTATAATATGTGTTTGCAGACCACCAAATAAGACAAAGAA
This sequence comes from Oncorhynchus nerka, assembly GCF_034236695.1. Taxonomy (NCBI): domain Eukaryota; kingdom Metazoa; phylum Chordata; class Actinopteri; order Salmoniformes; family Salmonidae; genus Oncorhynchus; species Oncorhynchus nerka. The sequence continues at coordinate 12,462,660 of NC_088424.1, read as the reverse complement.
GAAGAGTTAGCTAGCTAGCTAGCTACACACTGAACAAAAATGATATATGATGATATAAAACGCAACATGCAAGATTTAAAGATTTGACTGATTTACAGATCATACAAGGAAATCTGTTAATTTAAATGAATAAAATAGGCCCTAATCTATGGATTTCATATGACTGGGAGTACAGATATGCATCTGTTTATCACATACAGTGGGGCAAAAAAGTATTTAGTCAGCCACCAATTTTGATCCCTCGGGGTGAGATCTTGCGTGGAGCCCCAGATCGAGGGAGATTATCAGTGGTTTTCTATGTCTTCCATTTCCTAATAATTGCTCCCACAGTTGATTTCTTCAAACCAAGCTGCTTACCTATTGCAGATTCAGTCTTCCCAGCCTGGTGCAGGTCTATAATTTTGTTTCTGGTGTCCTTTGACAGCTCTTTGGTCTTGTCCATAGTGGAGTTTGGAGTGTGACTGTTTGAGGTTGTGGACAGGTGTCTTTTATACTGATAACAAGTTCAAACAGGTGCCATTAATACAGGTAACGAGTGGAGGACAGAGGAGCCTCTTAAAGAAGAAGTTACAGGTCTGTGAGAGCCAGACATCTTGCTTGTTTGTAGGTGACCAAATACTTATTTTCCACCATAATTTGCAAATAAATTCATAAAAAATCCTACAATGTGATTTTCTGGATTTTTTTCCCTCATTTTGTCTGTCATAGTTGAAGTGTACCTATGATGAAAATTACAGGCCTCTCATCTTTCTAAGTGGGAGAACTTGCACACTAAATACTTTTTTTGCCCCACTGTATACCTTAAAAAAAAGGTAGGGGCGTGGATCGGAAAACCAGTCAGTTACTGGTGTGACCACCATTTGCCTCATGCAGCTTGACACATCTCCATTGCATAGAGTTGATCAGGCTGCTGTTGTCCCACTTCTCTTCAATGGCTGTGTGAAGTTGCTGGATATTGGGGGGAACTGGACACGCTGTAGTACACGTCGATCCAGAGCATCCCAATCATGCTCAATTGTGAGTATGCAGGCCATGGAAGAACTGGGACATTTTCAGCATCCAGGAACTGTGTACAGATCCTTGCGACATGGGGCTCTACGTTATCATGCTGAAACATGAGGTGATGGCTGCGGATGAATGGCACGACAGTGGGCCTCAGGATCTCGTCACAGTACCTCTGTGCATTCAAATCGGCAACGATAAATTGCAATTATTTCATTGTCCGTAGCTTATGCCTGCTCATACCAGAACCTTACCCCCACCATAGGCACTCTTTCTTACAACATTGACATCAGCAAACCGCTCGCCCACACGATGCCATACAGTTGAAACCGGGATTAATCCGTGAAGACCACACTTCTCCAGTGTCCCAGTGGCCATCGAAGGTGAGCATTTGCCCACTGAAGTCGATTACGATGCTGAACTGCAGTCAGGTCAACTCCCTGGTGAGGACGACGAGCATGCAAATAAGTTTTCCAGAGACAGTTTCTGACATTTGTGCAGAACATCTTCGGTTGTACAAACCGACAGTTTCATCAGCCGTCCTGGTGGCTCGTCTCAGACAATCCCACAGGTGAAAAGCTGGATGTGGAGGTCCGTGGTCTGCGGTTGTGAGCCCGATTGGACGTACTGCCAAATTCTCCAAAACGACGTTGGAGGCAGCTTATGGTAGAGAAATTAATTAATTAAATTAATAAATTCTCTGGCAACACCTCTGGTGGACATTTCTATAGTCAGCATACCAATTGCATGCTCCCTCAAAACCTGAGACATCTATGGCATTGTATGACAAAACTGCAGATTTTAGAGTGGCCTTTTATTGTCCCCAGCACAAGGTGCACCTGCGTAATGATCATGCTGTTTAATCAGCTTCTTGATATGCCACACCTTTCAAGTGGATGGATTATCTTGGCAAGGGATACATGCTCACTAACAAGGATGTAAACAAATTTGTGCACAAAATGTAATAGAAAGAAGCTTTTTGTGCGTATGGAATATTTCTGGGACCTGTTATGTGAAACATAGGACCAACACTTTACATGTTGCGTTTATATTTTTGTTCACTGTAGTTAAAACAAGTGGATATGCTGCAAGTTAGCAGGACTAGATAGCTTGCCTTTATCACTAGCTAGCATGTCATTCCAGGAGGAGTTTTGGCTTTCAGTTTATTCCAAGTAATAATTTAAGACTACAAAAATCGATAGTAATCAGAGCAGGACCGACTAATTTCATTCATACTGACAAATAAGAAATGCCACATTATCCCTGTCAATAGTTGGAGTAGGATGATTACAGAGATGTCAGAATGTACATTTTCTAACTCACAAAATGCATTCCTTTGCTGTGATGATTTATTTTATTCCTTCTTGTCTCTAATTTTTGTCTCACATGATCTATTCAGCTCTCCTGTGCCCTGCTCCCAGAAATGGGCTGATTCATTCACCTGTGAGGAGAACCATCCTACTGCAGTTTGAACTAGCCATAACCTTGCCTGTTCTCTTTTCTTTGATATATTATTTGTATTTTTAGAGTTGAAGAACACCCACTACAGATACACATGCTTGTTTGAGCATTTTTAATTTATTATTGTCTCTCACTTTTGTCTCTCAAGATCTATTCACCAAGTCCTGCAGTTTAAACTACCCTGCCTTCACTATTTACTTAATTTGCCTGTTGTCTTTTCTTTGTGGGTTTTGTCTAACTCGGTCTTGACAGGGTGGTAGGTGGCCTCGTGGCTAAGAGCATTGGGTCTGAACCGAAAAGTTGCTGGTTTGAATCTCCAAAGTGACTAGTTAAAAAAATCTGTCTATGTTTTCCTCTTGTGAATCGCTCTGGATAAGACTAAGATGTAAATATCTCTCTCTACATTGGTCAGCTACATTGGTGACCAGCGTGGGGAAATGTTGATAGGCCTATGGGGCCTGAGCACACAAATGCTCTTAGAGAGAAGGGAACACTGAAGCATGCATTGATAACAGTTCTAGAGTCTCCATCAGAGGCCCAGGCTTTTGGCATTGCATGTTAGCAGATACCCATAGACTTCCAGTCATTGTGCTAACGCTAGTTAGCATTGACTCACAAAACTAGCTGTAACTTCATTCATACTGGACACAGAGACATAAAAATGGTATCCGCAAGTTTATCTGATTCTGGGGAAGTAGATAAAGGGCCTCATTGGCAAAATCCCGAAGTATCCCTTTATGGTTGTGATATGAGAACTGAGGATGGATCAACAACATTGTAGTTACTCCACAAAACAAACCTAATTGACAGTGTGAATTAGAAGGAAGCCTATACAGAATAAAATATTCCAAAACATGCATCCTGTTTGCAATAAGGCACTAAAGTAATACTGAAATAATTTGCCAAAAGAATGAACTTTTTGTCCTGAATACAAAGCATGTATTGAATCAGGGGTGTGAATACTTACGTAAATGAGATATTTCTGTATTTCATTTTCAATACATTTGCAAAATGTCTAAAAACATGTTTTCACTGTCATTATGGACTATTGTGTGTAGATGGGTGAGAGAACACCATGAACTCAGCAAAAAAAGAAAGTCCCTTTTTCAGGATCCTATCTTTCAAATAATTCGTAAAAATCCAAATAACTTCACAGATCTTCATTGTAAAGGGTTTAAACACTGTTTCCTATGCTTATTCAATGACCTATGAACAATTAATGAACATGCACCTGTGCAACGGTCGTTAAGACACTAAAAGCTTACAGACGGTAGGCAATTAAGGTCACAGTTATGAAAACTTAGGACACTAAAGAGGCCTATCTACTGACTCTGAAAAACATCAAAAGAAAGATGCCCAGGGTCCCTGCTCATCTGCGTGAATGTGCCTTAGGCATGCTGCAAGGAGGCATGAGGAATGCAGATGTGGCCAGGGCAATAAATTGCAATGTCCGTACTGTGAGACAGCGCTACAGGGAGACAGGACGGATACCTGATCGTCCTCGCAGTGGCAGACCATGTGTAACAACACCTGCACAGGATTGGTACATCCGAACATCACACCTGCGTGACAGGTACAGGATGGCAACTACTGCCGGATTTACACCAGGAATGCACAATCCCATCAGTGCTCAGACTGTCCGCAATAGGCCGAGAGAGGCTGGACTGAGAGCTTGTAGGCCTGTTATAAGGCAGGTCCTCACCAAACATCACCGGCAACAGCGTTGCCTATGGGCACAAACCCACCATCGCTGGACCAGACAGGACTGGAAAAAAGTGCTCTTCACTGACGAGTCGCGGTTTTGTCTCACCAGAGGTGATGGTCGGATTTGCGTTTATCGGCGAAGGAATGAGCATTACATCGAAGCTTGTACTCTGGAGCGGGATCGATTTGGAGGTGGAGGGTCCGTCATGGTCTGGGGCGGTGTGTCACAGCATCATCAGATTGAGCTTGTTGTCATTGTAGGCAATCTCAACGCTGTGCATTACAGGGAAGACATCCTCCTCCCTCATGTGATACCCTTCCTGAGGCTCATCCTGACATGAACCTCCAGCATGACAATGCCACCCGCCATACTGCTCGTTCTGTGCATGTTCTCCTGCAAGACAGGAATGTCAGTGTTCTGCCATGGCCAGTGAAGAGCCCGGATCTCAATTCCATTGAGCACGTCTGGGACCTGTTGGATTGGAGGGTGAGGGCTAGGGCCATTCACCCCAGAAATGTCCGGGAACTTGCAGGTGCCTTGGTAGAAGAGTGGAGTAACATCTCACAGCAAGAACTGTCAAATCTGGTGCAGTCCATGAGGAAGGGATGCACTGCAGTACTTAATGCAGTTGGTGGCCACACCAGATACTGACTTTTACTTTTGATTTTGAACCCCCCTTTGTTCAGGGACACATTATTCCAGTTCTGTTAGTCACATGTCTGTGGAACTTGTTCAGTTTCTGTCTCATTTGTTGAATCTTGTTATGTTCATACAGATATTTACACGTTAAGTTTGCTGAAAATAAACGCAGTTGACAGTGAGAGGACGTTTCTTTTTTTGCAGAGTTTATATATTTAATCCATTTTTAATTCAGGCTGTAACACAACATCCTCCTGACAGATGTGGCATATCAATAAGCTAATTAAACAGCATGATCATTACACAGCTGCACCTTGTGCTGGGGAAAATAAAATTGCCACTCTAAAATCTGCAGTTTTTTCACACAACACATGCCTTAACGTCTCAAGTTTTGAGGGGGCATGCAATTGACATGCTGACTGCAGAAATGTCCACCAGAGCTGTTGCCAGAGAATTTCATGTTCATTTCTCTACCATACGATGCCTCCAACATCGTTATAGAGAATTTGACAATACGTCCAACCGGCCTCACAACCACAGACCACGTGTAACCACGCCAGCCAAGGACCTCCACATCTGGCTTCTTCACCTGCGGGATTGTCTGAGAGCAGCCACCCAGACAGCTGTTGAAATGGTGGGTTTGCACAATCGAAGAATTTCTGCACAAACGGTCAGAAACCGTCTCAGGGAAGTTCTTCTGTGTGCTCGTCGTCCTCACCAGGGTGTTGACCTGACTGCAGTTTGGCGTCATAATCGACTTCAGTGGGCAAATGTTCACCTTGGATGGCCACTGGCATGACGGATGAATCCCAGTTTCAACTGTACCAGGCAGATGGCAGAGTGTGGGCGAGCGGTTTGCTGATGTCAACGTTGTGAACAGAGTGCTCCATGGTGGGGTTATGGTATGGGCAAGCATAAACTACGGACAACAAACACAATTGCATTTTATCGATGGCAATTTGAATGCACAAAGATACTGTGACGAGATCCTGAGGCCCATTGTTGTGCCATTCATCTGCCGCCATCACGTTTCAGCATGATAATACATGGCCCCATTTCGCCAGGATCTGTACACAATTCCTGGATGCTGAAAATGTCCCTAAATTCTTTGAAATTGTCACGTTGCGTTTATATATATTTTTCAGTGTAAATACTCACATTCGCTGAACATTTATTGATCTATTTAAAACTCAAACATTAATTTCCCAACTGATTTTTCTTCAATTCTACTACAGGCTCTTTATCATTCATTCTCCATACCTTATATTCCAAAGCATCCAATATTATGCATGCCCACCATGGTATTGGGCAGCTAGCTGCTGTTTGAGAACTAATCTGGTTCAAAAAACAAACTCTGGTTATCTCATTGCAGAGCACATTGTACAACAGTTTTGAGAGGAGACTGAATTGCAAGGTATCCTATATGTGTAGGCTATGCCATATGTATCGGCTAATATGCATATGCAGCTGTTTTTAAGCCTTCATTCTAGCATACATCACACACACATCTTTCTATCTACATGCTTTTATTTGTGTTTCTATGCAAAGTATATTGAAAGTTTCTTTAAACCCGCAGATAGTTACTTGAAATGAGTCATAATCATGACAAAACATGATTCAACAATTGAATTCACTGACAGATAAAGGGACCCGTGGCTCGGGTCCCTGATGATCTGCTTGGCCTTCCTGCGACAGCTGGTGTTGTAGGTGTCCCGGAGGGCAGGCATTGTGCACCCAATGGTGCAGTCAGCTGAGCATGCTACCCGCTGTAGTGCCTTGCGGTCAGGGGAGTTGCTGTACCAGGCTGGGATGGTTGAACAGTCGCTGTCGTGCATTCACCATGGTGTCCATGTGGTTTGACCATTTCAGCTCCTCTGAGATATGTGCGCCAAGGAACTCGATGTGTTTGGCCATCTCCACAGCGACAAGTGACCAATACTACAAGTTATTTCTCCCTCGCTCATCAAAATAAATATTGCCTTCTTTTAAACAAGTTTTAAATAGCGCCAGCCAGCAGTGGCATAGTGCCTGGAGAAGTGGATATACTCTAATTTTGCCAAACATTTCCCAAATGGCCCATCCCGCAACGGAAAGATGCACTGTGTGAAAAATTATATGAGAAACAGTAACATACACTTTGAATTACCAAAAAATATTTTTTTAAAACATGTCTTTCAGTCAGGCCAACTCAAGCTGTACTGTGCAGTAGGCTAATAGTAGCCATACTATTGAAACCGATAAAAGGCTGTCAAGCGAGTCAGAAATTCACAGGTTTTCATTCTTAGCCACAAAAAAATGTGATGTTTTAAAGCACCACATCTGGAGACCACTTTTAAGACATTAAGATTTTTGAGTGTAGTTTCCCTTTAATTCAAGTGTGCAGGCACCAAGCACTGCTGATTGGTAAAGAGGTTTTTCTGTAGCACATGATGGCCACAGGTTTGACGCAAATAATCATATCATTCTGCCAGATAAGCATACACTACTTTGTAACTAGTTAACATTTAAGGTTTTTGGGAAAGCCTTTCCATCTACCAGAAGACGTTCAGCCTGTAATAGGATCGCTGTATTTTTCCTGTTCCTTAATTAGTTGAAACCTGGATGTTTTAATTCATATGAGGCATCTTACCTTGCTTCGAAGTAGCCTATAGCCAAAATCATATTAGCGACCCATGGTAGTTGTTCCATCTTTAGATCGCCCCTCTTTCTACATTTCCATCTTTGTCCATGAAACCATTAGCATTTAAGAACGCATTTTGGGACATTCACATGTTGCTGCGCCTAAAACGTGGAAAAATAAAGCCTATCAACATTAAGCTTAACATTCTCTGTTCAATCAGCTTTATTGATCAAATCAAATCAAATGTATTTATATAGCCCTTCGTACATCAGCTGATATCTCAAAGTGCTGTACAGAAACCCAGCCTAAAACCCCAAACAGCAAACAATGCAGGTGTAAAAGCACTGTACACCGTATACCCTCCACAACACCACTGCCGGTCAGAATAAACTAGCTAACTGGGAAGGGCTCATCATGACAACTAACTAAACATGTCTCCACGCTGTGTAACATTACACACGCCATCAATGTGGCCGTAAATTGGTTGATTCTCCTTAATCCTCTCTTAAATTCCGTTTTGATACCTCAAATTGGTGGTGGGCAAAATTAATCTCTGTCCTCCACAGTTTGGGGTGGATAAAGATGTGGGCTAACAGGCAGGGCCAGATAAAAAAATAATGTAGTGTTATGCATGATAATACTTGCGCTCAGATGTTCACTCATTTCCCCATGGGAAAGTAAAACAAGACGCGAATATCAGAGTTAGCAATATCTTTTAATCCACCCCCCTCAGCATAGAATCACTGTTGTACATAAATTAAAAAAAGATTCTCAATTTCACAGGTTCATTTCCCTCTTAAAAACTTCCAGTTTGACCTCCCTCTCGTAATCAAACAAAAAAAGCAGATTGTATTATACAAAAATGCAAACCAATTTTCACACAGTGAATTCTCTTACAAAGTCATAAAATGGTGTAATAATGGCTACATCCACATTGGAGGAAGATAATTCTAAACATTCCTTAATGGAGTATAATACATATAAAAACGTATTTTCTTGCTGAAATTAAAACTGTACCTTAATTTAAGAGATATTTTACAAGGGATTAATCATTAAAAAAACAGCCATTGAGTTTTTCCCAAAAGTTAGGAATTAAAATGTGAGCCCAAAACAGCAGTAAGAGTTCTGTGGTTTGGGGGAAGAGTTCATTGGCTGTGTGAAGGAGGGGTAGGCAGCAGTTTCACTCAGAAACAAATGAAAGCATGAGACTGACATGAACATCATTGCTATTCCCATAGAAACTATATAATTGTTAATTCTACTCACCTATAGGCTTTCAGAAAGGGACAGTTTACTCCAAAATCAAAGTTTGTTGCACGTTTTAGACCTCAAGTGGTTTAACGTTTATTTAAGGTCACGTCCCAAAACATTACACACGGTTTGGGACATGACCTTGAATAAACGTTAAACCACTTGAGATATATATAAACTATATGCCTTAAACCCAGAATGAGTGGAAATGATAGGCACTGAATAATGTTCAGGTAACTAGACTATGTTCACCTTTGCCATTGATTTGGGGATTGGGGTTTATAGCTGGATCTTCACAATAGATGGCATGGAATGTGGCCTCAAGCCAACAGACCACTTTCGATATCTAAAATCATTAGACAAATTTGAAGTGAACTCTTGAAGGCTCACAGCTGGAGGGACTTAAGGGTAAGCACATTTTCATGACTATTCTGAAACAAATGAAAACCTGTGTGTTGGTAAGTGTGACGCCAAGTTTGACAGTTTCCCTGTGGATGGACAACATGATGCGTCACATTGGGATGCGTTACATAGATCACTGTAAGACTGGGAAGTAAGTGATTTCACTCAATGACAGGAAAAAAGAAAAACAAACCCAACGAGTTGATTACATTTTCCCCAGCAGAAACACCTTTTTTGTGCTAAATATTACAAAACATGTGTCTCTGCCTGTCATGTGATTAGTGATGGTGGTGACAAAATGAGCGTGCCAATTAAGATTGCTTTCAATTTGGTTAGGGTGCTTCAAAAATGATCTCATACTGTTGGAAGGAATGGCCTAGAACTATTCCTTGAGAATATGAAGCATGCCTTTGACTAAATTAAAGGCTTACCCAGATGACCTCTTAAAAAAGAGAAAACCTCAACACATTTCTAATATTTCCACAGAGTCACCCAGCACAGCGCACTTTACTTTGACAAAAAGACAGTGTACATTTTCTACAATACAACCTAACACACGCACACAAACATTTGTATTGTTGTTGTAAATTTTCATCATTAAATTGTGTCTTCTTTCGGAAGCATATTTCAGTAGAGAACTTATCTTTGTTTGAACACAAAAAGATTAAGTGAACACACATCAATGCGCACAGAAGTCCTTCAACTGGGAAAGGATAAAGTCTGTTGGCAACCAGTAGAGAAATAATATAAAACATTTAGCTGATTCTAAGTAGAGATCATTTAATATAAATGCTGAGCGAGTAGAATAAGAGGTGGCACGTTAATAGTGCTTAGTATATTAATGTATGTATACATACTCATATGTATAAGTGAGTTGTTTACCTAAACAATAAAATATAGCAAAGAGTAGCCCAAGAGGCATAAAGTGTGGTTGAAAAAAAACAAACAACGAACACCCTATAACTGACCCTGGCCCTCAACACCCATCTACACTGATCGCTGACCGTTTTTTTTTCTCCTGAACCCAAATTATGAAACCCGATCGTCACCGACATTCCGTGTATTCGTAACCGTTTGAGCACTGGGATCAACCTCTTTGCATTTCAGCGCAGCTTTTTTCTCCAATGGCCAACCATGACAATTGTTTACAAAAAGGCATAGAGCTCCTTAACGAGCATCAGCGATAAACAATTACCATGACAGAACATCAATAATAAAGTAATAATCCTAATAATAAAAAGCATGAGCTGGCGCACACCCAGAGAACATTATTTAGTGTAGAGGTTTTGACTAATGGTGAATAAACTGTAAGCTATAAAAACAAAGTCGCACACTTTACCTCCCAGTAATTTATTGGGTATAAAAAACATTTAACGGCACAGTGATGCCAAAACATTTGTGTTTTTTTTTACCCAATATATTACTGTGAGTTATACATATGGATTGTCCAACTCTTTGTTTTTATAGCTTCCAATAATAATAACACCAGAAAACAATATAGTGAAAAATATAATTAAAAAGATCAAGACTTTGACTAGAGGCTTTTTGAGGGGCAACACACTCTGGCTGCTTGCTTTAAGCCTCACATGTGTGGCCCAAAGTCCTGGGTTTTGAATCCACTAAGATACCCTGAATATGTGTCTTGATACAGACTTGTTCTAAAATGAACTAATAGTACACGGTTAAAAACAAAAAAAGGGATAGGACTTTTTTTTAAGCCTGTAGAATGACAGTTATTTAAGACACTTCGCTACTCTAACGGTTGACATTGACGCACAAACCATTGAAAGGACTGTTTGGCAGACTACAGACACCTTTAACACACACACACGTATTAAGAACAAGAGGAGCAAAAATAAATGTGCATATTGAACCATTTTTACTTCCCCTCCAATTACGGACTAGCGTTCAGGCAGGCCACACCCCCTTAAATCGCAATTTACGCAAGCAAAAAAACAAACAAGGGAACGCAACTTCATAGAAGTTAAGGAGAACCAATGACAAGATAATCCCAATGGGGAGGCCTTTTCAATGACCAGATAAGGAGCTCTGAGGAAGACGAAGAACAAAAACACCAATCACCCCATTTGATTCAATTCACACTGGGAGGGGATTCAATCTCTCTCGCAACGTGGAAAATGTTCTTCCTGAAGTGTGAAAATTAATGTTGTATTACACTCCCTGGAATTTGCATTTCCGCACTGCAAGTTCGATTGAATTCCAGCCCATCAAAGTACAAACAAGACATTTCTGCAGCAAGTCACACCACATCCCACGAGAAGCACATAGTATGTTCCCTTATAGAAAACATGAGAAAAGCTCATTATCAAAAAGATACATTTTGCAATCTTTAAAACAGAATGCTTTGGTTAACAAGATACTGCTTTTCAAGTATGAAACAGACATACGATGTATTCATAAAATGCACTAATAAAAATCAGACTTCTCATGGCGGGTTAAATACGGCATGCGGCTTGAAGCGACATGGTCTTGTTTGGCTCTGAGTGTTGACTGAGCGTTGGTGGAACGTGTGTCCCCCCCCCCATCTGGTCAAACACGTTTTACGATTCTGGGGGTGGCGTATTCCTGAACACTAGCGGTTACACCTTTATTACTGAACGCCAACAGAACGGTTACTACACTGACTAACCGTTAGTTAGCTGTCAAAGGCATCAGAAAGAAACAACGTGTCATACCGGGGTGGCAGGTAGTCTAGTGGTTAGAGCGTTGGGCCAGTTACCGAAAGGTTGCTAGATCGAATCCCCGAGCTGACGAGGTAAAAATCGGTCGTTTCGCCCCTGAACAAGGCAGTTAACCCACTGTTCCTAGGCCGTCTTTGTAAATAAGAATTTGTCCTTAACCGACTTGCCTTGTAAAATATCAGGCTATAATGCATTATAAACAGACACTTACATGATACTTATGACAGCTGACATAACTACGTCGTAAAACACCAAGACTTTTGATAGTTATGTAGCACATACGACCAAAACGACCATAACTTGAGTTAGGATTCGATACTAAATTGATTACGAAATTGAACGTTTACATTTCACAGCCTTAAAACCATCTTTGGGGGTAATTAAGGTCCCTGCAAGTTGCTTACCCTGGTAACGGGCACAAAAAATAGAGGGGGAGAATTGAGAAATAATCCACCCTTCGATGCACTACGTGTCTTGGTATGTGATATCTACGTAGGAGGGATAGCCTTCTTTGAACAATTATCATCATCATCTGCTTTTTTTGACATCTACTTTGAGTCTTTTTTTATAATCCCAGTAAAAAAAAAAACACAAGAGAAATAAATGTCATCAAATGGTTTCTAGGCGATGAAAGTCATAAAAAATAAAGAAAATGCTCATTCACAGAACAAAAAGAAAGAAAATTCATATCACGGCAGATACTGCTCATCCTCTAAATAAAACAAGTATGTGTGTGCATGCTTTTAGAACAAAGGCTCTGAGTGTGTGTTTGTTGTGTGTGTCGCAGTGTATATGGTCTAGGAGCAGGAATGGACCACACCGTTCTTCTGCAGATCAGAGCCCCCGGGTCCTGGTTCAGAACACAAGCTAAGCGATGACGCCCTAGTGGTCAGTGACAACATAGCTCCGCCCACACCGCCATCCTGAACTAGACCGCTGGAGCCATTCGACACCTCACTAGAAACGAGGAGAAAGACGGAGAGAGACGAAACAGAGAGAGAAACAGCGAGGCTTAAAGATCACACAGTTGAAGTCGGAAGTTTACATATAGTGAATTCACTCCAACCTAAGTGTATCACAATTCCAGTGGGTCAGATGTTTACATACACTAAGTTGACTGTCCCTTTAAACAGCTTGGAAAATTCCAGAAAATTATGTCATGGCTTTAGAAGTTTCTGATAGGCTAATTGACACAATTTGAGTCAATTGGAGGTGTACCGGTGGATGTACTTCAAGGCCTACCTTCAAACTCAGTGCCTCTTTGCTTGACATCATGGGAAAATCTAAAGAAATCAGCCAAGACCTCAGAAAAAAAATGGTCTGGTTCATCCTTGGGAGCAATTTCCAAATGCCTGAAGGTACCACGTTCAGCTCAAAGAATAATCCTGTGGCGTACAGCAGGTCAGCAACCAGGGGGAGACTCAGAGGCCTAGTGACAAACTTAGTATACATCACAAGGTGATGGCTCCATCTGCTGGACATGCCAGGTCTTGACGGGCTCTCCGGCCAGGACTAATTGGGGCTGATTGGGATCTGGTGAGTAATCAAAGGCTGATTGCTCACCAGCTGTGCAAGGCCCATAAAGCTGCCAGAAGGGCAGCACACAAGGGAGAGCAGGGGAAGAAAGGACTCCCATGTAGTTGGGAACGGTTGTAAAGGTATGAGGAGGGAGTTAAGTTTTTGTGGCCGACAGGATACAGCAAGAGCGGCGAGGGTCTCATGGAGACCTATCCTTATCTTTATTTATTTATTATTTAAACACCCTTGAAACCGAGCTAATCATACTCTGATCTGTGTAAATGTCTTGACCAAACCCCCTGGTCTGCCACAAATACGCAAGTATAAACACCATGGGACCACGCAGCTGTCATACCGCTCAGGAAGGAGACGCCTTCTGTCTACTCGAGATGAACGTACTTTGGTGCAAAAAATGCAAATCAATCCCAGAATAACAGCAAAGGACCTTGTGAAGATGCTGGAGGAAACAGGTTCAAAAGTATCTATAGACACAGTAAAACAAGTCCTATATCGACATAACCTGAAAGGCCGCTCAGCAAGGAAGAAGCCACTGCTCCAAAACCGCCATAAAAAAGCAAGACTACGGTTTGCAACTACACATGGGGACAAAGATCATACTTTTTGTAGAAATGTCCTCTGGTCTGATGAAAAAAATCGAACTGTTTGGAGGAAAAAGGGGGATGCTTGCAAACCGAAGAACACCATCCCAACCGTGAAGCAGTATCATGTTGTAGAGGTGCTTTGCTGCAGGAGGGACTGGTGCACTTCACAAAAGATGGCATCATGAGGATGGAAAATTATGTGGATATATTGAAGCAACATCAATACATCAGTCAGGAAGTTAAAGCTTGGTCGCAAATGGTCTTCCAAATGAACAATGACCCCAGCATACTTCCAAAGTTGTGGCAAAATGGCTTAAGGACAACAAAGTCAAGGTATTGGAGTGGCCATCACAAAGCCCTGACCTCAATCATATAGAAAATTTGTGGGCAGAACTGAAAAAGCGTGTGTGAGCAAGGAGGCCTACAAACCTGACTCAGTTACACCAGCTCTGTCAGGAGGAATGGGCCAAAATTCCCCCAACTTATTGTGGGAAGCTTGTGGAAGGCTACCTGACACGTACTACCACATACTAATTGAGTGTATATCACCTTCTGACCCACTGGGAATGTGATTAAAGAACTAAAAGCTGAAATAAATTATTCTGACATTTCACATTCTTAAAATAGTGGTGATCCTAACTGACAGGGAAGTTTTACTATGATTAAATGTAGTTGGCTAAGGTGTATGTAAACTTCCGACATGATATTATCCTTCAGCATGTCATGTCTTTATACATGTGTTTTACTATTGAGTTGTGTGTCTCCACTCACCCCAGGGCCATAGCAATCTCCTCCAGCTGGGCCTTGTGGTCCTGCTGACCATTCTCTGCCGTCTTCGTCTTGTACAGGACCTCATGAGCCACCTGGCTGTCCTGTAGAGACCACATCAACTCACATGTCATGGAGCGGGTGTCTGTCTGTGCACATGTCGTGAATGTAATGTTTTTTAAATTCTATAACTGCCTTAATGTTGCTGGACCTCAGGAAGAATAGCTGCTGCCTTGGCAGTAGCTAATGGGGATCCATAATAAAATACAGACACATGAACACAAACCAGCTATAATACCAGACGACAACATCAATGGAGCCGGAGGAGATGGCTGCCATTTCACGATCCCCTAACCAATTGTGTATGTTTTTTTACATAATGTTTGTCACCGTGTCTAATGACCGAAAAGAGCTTCTAGATATCAATTTCTCACCCCGTACTGGAGTAATAATTTTTCTTTAACAAGTCTGATGAGAAGAATTTACTTCAGACCCCGACAAGGCCTTCATTCGCAGGAGAAAGAGACATCGGGGACAAAGGTCTGGGTGCCTTGTAAGGATCCGATGACGAGCGGGTAATCTCCCTTTACCATTACTCCTATTAGCCAACATACAATCAATAGGAAATAAACTAAAATCACGTATATCCTACCAACGGGACATTTAAAACAGTAATATCTTATGTTGTTTCACCGAGTCGTGGCTGAACGACGACATCATACAGCTGGCGGGTTTTAAGCTTTTTAGGCAGGATAGAACAGCGGCCTTTGGTAAGACAAGGTGTGGCGGTCTATGTATATTTGCAAACAACAGCTGGTGCACAAAATTGAAAGAAGTCTAAGTTTTGCTTGCCTGAAGTAGAGTATCTCATGATAAGCTGTAGACCACACTATTTGCCCAGAGAGTTTTCATATATATTCTTTGTAACTGTCTATTTACCACCACAAACCAATGCTGGCACTAAGACCGCACACGATGGGCTGTATACAGCCATAAGCAAACAGGAAAACGCTCATCCAGAGGCAGCGCTCCTAGTGGCCGGGGACTTGAATGCAGGGAAACTTAAATCCGCTTTACCTCATTTCTATCAGCATGTTAATTGTGCAACCAGAGGGAAAAACTTTACTCCACACACTGACACGCACAAAGCTCTCCCTCGCCCACCATTTGGCAAATCTGACCATAATTCTATCCTCCTGACTCCTGCTTACAAGCTAAATATAAAGCAGGGAGCACCAGTGAATCGGTCGATAAAAAAGTGGTCAGATGAAGCAGATGCTAAGCTACAGGACTGTTTTGCTAGCACAGACTGGAACATGTTCCAGGATTCTTCCAATGGAATTGAGGAGTACACCACATCGGTCACTGGCTTCATCAATAAGTGCATCGATGACGTCGTCCCCACAGCGACCCTACGTACATACCCCAACCAGAAGCCATAGATTAAAGGTAACATCCACACTTAGCTAAAGGGTAGAGCTGCCGCTTTTAAGGAGCGGGACTCTAACCCGGAATCTTATAAGAAATCCCGCTATGCCCTCCGACAAACCATCAAACAGGCAAAGCGTCAATACAGGACTAAGATTGAATCATACTACACCAGGTCCGACATTCATCGGATGTGGCAGGTCTTGCAAACTATTGCAGACCACAAAGGGAAGCAGAGCTGCGAGCTGCCCAGTGACAAGCCAAATAGCTTCGAGGCAAGTAACACTGAAACATGCATGAGAGCATCAGCTGTTCCGGACGACTATGTGATCACGCTCTCCGTAGCCAATATGAGTAAGACCTTTAAAAAAGGTCAACATTCACAAGGCCGCAGGGCCAGACGGATTACCAGGACGTATACTCCGAGCATGCGCGGACCCACTGGCAAGTGTCTTCACTGACATTTTCAACCTGTCCCTGACTGTAATACCAACATGTTTCAAGCAAACCACCATAGTTCCTGTGCCCAAGAACACTAAGGTAACCTGCCCAAATCACTACTGACCTGTAGCACTCACGTCTGTAGCCATTAAGTGCTTTGAAAGGCTGGTCATGGTTCACAACACCATTATCCCGGTAACCCTAGACCCACTCCAATTTGCATACTGCCCAAACAGATCCACAGATGTTGCAATCTCTATTGCACTCCACACTGCCCTTTCCCACCTGGACAAAATGAACACCTATGTGAGAATGTTATTCATTGACTACAGCTCAGCGTTCAACACCATAGTGCCCTCAAAGCTCATCACTAAGCTAAGAACCCTGGGATTAAACACCTCCATCTGCAACTGGATCCTGGACTTCCTGACGAGCCACCTCCAGGTGGTAAGAGTAGGTAACAACACATCCGCCACACTAATCCTCAACACAGGGGCCCCTCAGGGATTTGTGCTCAGTCCCCTTCTATACTCCCTGTTCACTCACGACTGCATGGCCAAGCACGACTCGAACACCATCATCAAGTTTGCCAATGACAACAGCGGTAGGCCTGATCACCGACGAGACAGCCAATAGGGAGGAGGACAGAGACCTGGCCTGGTGGTGCCAGAATAACAAATCTCCCCCTCAAAGTAAATCAAGACAAAGGAGATGATTGTGAACTACAGGAAAAGGAGGACCGAGCACGACCCCATTCCCATCGATGGGGCTGTAGTGGAGCAGGTTGAGAACTTCAAGTTCCTTGGTGTCTACATCACCAACAAACTATCATGGTCCAAACACACAAAGACAGTTGTGAAGAGGGCACAACAATGCCTATTCCCCCTCTGGAGACTGAGAAATATGGCATGGGTCCTCAGATCCTCAAAAGGTTCTACAGCTGCATCGAGAGCATCCTGACTGGTTGCATCAACGCCTGGTATGGCAACTGCTCGGCCTCCGATCACAAGGCACTACAGAGGGTAGTGCGTACGGCCCAGTACATTACTGGGGCTAAGCTGCCTGCCACCCAGGACCTCTAAACCAGGTGGTGTCAGAGGAAGGCCCTAAAAATTGTCAGACTCCAGCCACCCTAGTCAGACTGTTCTCTCTGCTACCGCACAGCAAGCGGTACTGGAGCGCCAAGTCTAGGTCCAAAAGGCTTCTACCAGCCAGAAGACTCCTGAACAGCTAATCAAAGGGCTACCTAGAGCCCTCTTTTACACTGCTGCTACTCTGTTTATTCTCTATGCATAGTCACTAACTATTATTCATGTACATATTACCTCAACTAACCGGTGCCCCTGCACATTGACTCTGTACCAGTACCTCCTGTATATAGCCTCCACATTGACTCTGTACCAGTACCTCCTGTATATAGCCTCCACATTGACTCTGTACCAGTACCTCCTGTATATAGCCTCCACATTGACTCTGTACCAGTACCTCCTGTATATAGCCTCCACATTGACTCTGTACCAGTACCTCCTGTATATAGCCTCCACATTGACTCTGTACCAGTACCTCCTGTATATAGCCTCCACATTGACTCTGTACCAGTACCCCTGTATATAGCCTCCACATTGACTCTGTACCAGTACCTCCTGTATATAGCCCCGCTATTGTTATTTTACTGCTGCTGTTTAATTATTTGTTACTTTTATTTATATTTTTTACTTAACACTTATTTTTCTTAACTTCTTAAAGCATTGTTGGTTAAGGGCTTTAAGTAATGTAATACTTGTATTTGGCGCATGTGACAAATAAAATTTGATTTGGCATAAGGCTAGCAATAACTCTATAGGGCGTTGGGGGCAGGGCAGAATGATTTCACATTGTAATACAGACAACCTACTATTCTCCCATCAATCCATCCCCCTCTCCCTCACCATGTCCATCTCGCGGGTCCTCTTGCCGATCTCCCTCTCCACCTGGTGGAGTTCCATGCTAAGCTGTTCGCTGGACACTGGGGCAGCGCTGCCAGAACCCCCCGCTGGACCAGGCCACTTCCCCCCCTGCTGGCCCTGGTTCTGACCTGGCTGGGAGAGCTGGTGGAAGAGGAGGAGGGAGTCCAGGGTTAGTAAGGTCAGTTTTTCCACCCTACAATTAAACCCATTCTCTACCAATACTTACAATCTCGGATGACCCGCACCCCAAAAAAATGCTAGGTTTTTGTCTCAATTTCAAAGCAAAATGTTGATGTTGCCCGTCCTGGATTCTGGTTGAGGGTGTCTACACATGAGTATTACAAGTGTTTGTCCCATCTCTCTGTTTGTGTGTGAATACACACCTCCATGCTGTGGATCTGAGACTGTTGGTTGATCTGCTGGTTGACCTGTTGGAGCTCAGTCTTCAGCTGCTCTCTGTCCTGAGTTGGCATAGGCAGCCTGAGAAAGAAGAGAACCGTCAGAATTACTGATAAATGTGAATTAATAGCTGGAAGGAGTGAATGAGTGATTGATGGATGAGAGGATAAATAAATGGATGAGAGGTGTGTTCGGCCGTACCTTTCACTGAAGTGTCCCTGAGAGGAGGAGACAGTTTGGTGGGAGGGGTAGGAGGCTCCGCCCCAGCCTCCGTGGTTCTCATAGGAGTACTCCGCTGTTGGCGGGACAATGACGCATTAACCACCGATCATGTCTTAGAAACTTTGTTCAACTATTCATTGAGACATGCAACGAAAAACGTTTTGCAACTGAAATCGAAATGAAGTGTTCCTTAAAGGGGTAGTTCACCCAAATCACAAAATGAAATGTGTTTCCTTACCCTGTAAGCAGTATATGGACATGGTATGACTGCAATCAATGCTTTGGTTTAGGTTACCTGGCACAAATCCCATTAAAGTCATTGGACCGATAGCATTTTTTGAGCATCATGTTCAAATAATTTTATATGGGACTTAAATGAACTTCACAAACAATTTGAGACTTTAGAATGATTTGGACATGAGAATGCTAAAATGTTAGCATTTGGAACAATGCCAGGTAAATAAAACCAAAGATTGGATTGCGGTCATATCTTGGCCATAGACCGCTTACAGGGTAAGGAAACCAATGTGTCATATTGTAATTTGGGTGAACTATCCCTTTAAGTCCAGGCAGTCTCTCTCTGTTTCCTTCTTTTTGGTGCCTAATGAATATGACCGTGATTAAGGTGACGACAGTGAATGGTCAAAGTAAAGTTGCAAGTGCCAAGTGTGAGTAACCTTACCGGCTATGGCCATGTGCTTGGGGTTGGGTCCCTGGGTGGAGCCCAAGGCCTGCATTGGGCCTGTCGTCTGGTAGCCTGTCTTGGAGGTGCGTGAGATGGCCCCGAAGCGTGACACAGTGGGCTGGGGGCCGAAAGGGATGATTGGGTCGTCGTCCTTCACCTCTGTCCCCCGCCTGACCTGGGCCTCCATGGAGGGCTCCCCCCGCCTACCTTTACCGTCCACATTCTAGATAGAGAGGGGGGGGGGGGGGCATTTAGAACGGTCATTTAGCAATCCCCTTATTTAGTCAGTAATAGTAGCAGACCCTTCATTTAACAATAATTTAACAGAGTCATTCTACAAAGAGACGCAGGAGAGAAAGAGAAATGAACAAAAAGGCCGGGTTGAGAAAGACAGAGAGTAGGGGCACATTTTAGAATTGTAGACATTGATCAGACGCTCATCCAGAGAAAAATACAATAAAACAAAATGGAGAGGGAAAGATGGGGCGAAGAGGGAAAGATGGGGCGAAGAGAGGAAAATGAGAGTGAAAGGCCGAGGGGCAATTAACAATTGAACCATTTTACAGATGCTCTCAAACAAAGCCAAGAGGAGAGATGGTGAAGTAAGAAGATGAAAAAAAGGGAGGAAGACACTAGGTAAAATAGAGCTCATGTAACTTGTTCTAATCCTCCTCATCAAGCACAACACTGCTCCTGTGACATCTGAACCAGTAACACGTTCAGACACATACCCGTCTCACTAAGACCCACCGGCACTATTCCAACTGTCACTAACCATCATCTCCATGGCCCCGGGCGCCATGACATCTTTGGGCTTTGAGTCCTTGGTGCCGATGTAGGAGCCGATGGTGTCACAGGACCAGGGAGAGTACTGGCCCGCGTAGTCGGGCTCCCTGCACTTCCCAAAGGCTTTGGAGCTCTCCTCCCCATACTGTGGAGACAGGCAGATGTGTTAGTAACTTACTTGTATATCCATGCTAACTAGGAAACATGGAGTATTTAAACATGCTAAAACATAGGCATTTTAGAAATGTGTATATAGGGCGGAATAATATAAAATATGGAATTTTGCTGAAACAGGGTCATGGCAAGATAAGATTGTCATAGCTAAAACAGCACCAGAAGCTCTGTTTTGAAACTGTTATAAATAGACAATGTCATGACATTAAAACTACCAGTGGGGAGCTTTGAAGGCCAACACTAGTCACTCAACAGTTTGTTTCTGGACCAGGCAGAACTGACTTGTGTGTGTGTTGACCCTGAGTGACATTCGGTGTGTATATGTGTGGGGGGGTCCTCACTTCTGGGGGGTAGTCACTGGGGAAGGTGTGGGGGAGGGTGGGCGAGGAGCGATGACCTTCCTCTCCTCCAGCTGGGCCATCAGCTCCTTACGGCGGTGGTGCAAGTAGTCTAGGCTGGGCTGGGAGGAGCGCCCGTACGGCTCCTAACAAACCACAGGACAACATTTCTAATGATTAGTTACAAATAAATATAGTGTACACCAATGGTGCAGGTCGTCCAGACTGGGCTGGGAAGAGTGGCCATACTGCTCCAAGTTAACTCACCTCGGGACACAGTTCATGAGATAACTATTCAATACATCTGACTTCTGGCCAACTTCTAACGACACAAATGTATAACTCAAGGGAGATGCAGCTCATATCTTATGAGTCATAAGACAACTGCATTGTAGTCCGTGTGCATGTTCACCAATGGTCACCAACCTGGAGAGTTACAGGGGTGCTAGCTTTTTTCTGAGCCCAGTGGCAACACAGCCAGATTCAACTGATCAACTGTTCATCAAGACCTTGGACTGGTTGAATAAGGTTTTACTACTGGTCTGCTCCAAAAAGCCAATCTACCTTGTAGCTCTCTGGGACCAGGGTTGCTGACCACTGTGGAGGAACCAAACTCACTCTGACGTAGGACCTCAAGGGTTGGGGCTGGGCCCCCGGTGGGTAGAATCCTTCTGGGGGATACCTCTCCCTGGCAGCCTGCTCCTGGTGGTAAGGGGGCCCTTCCAGGGGTGCGGGGCTCATCCGGACCATGTCGTCCCTCTGCGAGGGGTAGGGCTGGGGCGGAGGGGGGCCGGGGTAAGGGCCGTGACGGCCCCGGGTGTCATAGTGGGATGGGGGAGGGTAGGAAAATGGAGGGCCCGAGTGGGGGCCGGGTAAGGGCGATCGGGTGGGCCGTAGTCAGGGTAGGGGTCCTGGTAGGGGAGTCCGGCGGGCTCGCTGGGGGAGGGGGTTGCGGATGTAGCGCTGGGGGCGTACTGGGGGCTGCTGGTAGGGGTAACCTGTGGGGCGAGGGGGAAATGACATTTTCTTCATATTGTTCATTCAACAAAAGCATTGAACTAAGTAAAAGTAAAAACATGACAAACTAAATCAGATGTTTCAACAGCACAAAACAAGCGTTTAGCAGCCTCACCTTGGGGATACTGCGAGGGGTCGTACTGCGAGGAGGAGGGCGGGGGGCGAGAGTCAGAGTAGTACATCTCAGGTAGCTGCTGCGGGTACATCTGAGGCCCCCGGGGCACCACACCACTGGGCATCTGCTTGGGCATGGACATGTGGTCTCCTGGCCCCCTGGAGTAGCCCATGGCATGGGGTGGCTGGGGGTACCCTTGTTTGGGCCCCGAGTCCAGACTGAGGGTAGAAAAACAGTGAGTTCTGGATACAATAAATACATAAATCAATCAAGTTTTCGCATTAATGTAAAAAGTGTTTATTTAACCAAAACAATATAGCTAAAACACAAATTTTCTTCTGTTACAAAATATATTAACATAATTATATATATTTGAAGGTTGGCTGAAAGGCAGTGTTTCCCACTCACGAGTCAGGGGGCGATCCCGGGGAGCTGTTGCTCCCGCCGTCCATCTTGGGCTTGCGCAACAGGTCGTAGGTCACAAGGTCGGTGCCACGGGCGATGAGCTGGGGCATGGGGGGTACAGCTGAGCCGTTGGTGAGGGGCGAGGGTTTCCGGGTCACCCCCACGTCCAAAGAGAGTCCATCGTCCGACAGCAGGCCAGATGAGCCAGGGAGGCGAGCTACCAAACGCTTGTTCATTTTACGGTACCTACGAACAGAAAATACAGTTATACTTCTGGCCTTGGTGGCTTGCTATAAACACAAAATACAGTTTTAATTTTACAGTAGCTATAAAACAGAAAAGTCATCCTACCGTAGATTCAAAAATAAAAAATCTACACCAAGGGGAAGAGGTTTTAAAACAGCGCCATTCTAAGTGATAACTATCAAACTCAGAGGTTATCAGAGCAAAATATGTTTAGGTCTATTGATTTAAATGGGAGAGAGGGCGCTATTCCATTTTAATCAAAAGGGTGGTGGTTGTTAGATGTTTATATTTCTGAAAGGGACTTACTTCTCCAGCTCCTCCTGAGAGTGGGCGAAGGTACAGCTGGCTCCTCGAGGACAGCCTCCCTTCTGCTTCATGTCCCGACACATGTAAGTCTTGTACTTGCTGTGCTGGGGGGGCTGAAGAGAGAGACATTTTAGAGTAACCACATTTCCAGCTACAGTTTTTAATCGACAGCTGTGATGGAAAGTTGCAGTAGAATTTTATACATGCAGACATAATTTGTTTGTTCAACCTGGTGGGATCTTTTTGTGTCTGTAAAATTAATTATGTGAGAAATGGCGTCGGAAATGCATTTCATGTAGACTAGCCTTCACGCACAGTCTACCTGCACTGTAACTGTGAGCTGTTGGCTAGAGAGCACGTGGCAAGACCAGAGTGGGCACATTTGCTATTTAACACAACAGCTTCTGACATAACTGTCCATAGAGTTGAAAATGCGATGGAAACACATTGCACTTTAGATTTTTTTTCGGTACATGAAAACTTGGAAGTGAAATGGTACATTGTGTGCTTTATTTTCTTTATGCAAATTGTAGATAAGTTTCCTGAAAATCTGTCACAAATTGGATGGAAACTTACAGTGCCTTCAGAAAGTATAAATACCCCTCGACTTATTACACATTTTGTGTTACAGCCCGAATTCAAAACGGATTCAAATGATATTATTTGCAGTTTTACTTATTGAAAACAGGATGTATGTTTTGGAATATTTTTTATTCTGTACAGGCTTCCTTCTCACTCTGTCAATTAGGTTAGTATTGTGGAGTAACTGCAATGTTGTTGATCCATCCTCAGTTCTCTCCTATCACAGTCATTAAACTGTTTTAAAGTCACCATTGGCCTCATGGTGAAATCCCTGAGCGGTTTCCTTCCTCTCGGGCAACTGAATTAGGAAGGACACCTGTATCTTTGTCATGACTGGGTGTATTGATACACCATCCAAAGTTATATTAATAACTTCACCATGCTCAAAGGAATATTCAATATCTGCTTTTAAAAAATAAAAATTGACCAATAGGTGCCCTACATTGCAATGCATTGGAAAGCCCGTGTTTGAAATTCTCTGCACTACAGGATAGAAGATTCTCCCAGAAAGCCAATATTGTACAAACTTCGAAAATTTGAAATAATTCTGATATTTGTATCTTATCTTTAAAGTAGATTTATAAACACCTATGCCATATTAAATCCCCCTTTTTTTTTTTTTTTTACCAAAGTCCGCTTTGCCACATTATTTGAAACATGACAGGGGAATCAATAGTACAATTGGAAAGTACATTACATTTTGGAATGTTGCACCTAAAAGCAACATTTATATTACTCTATTCAGAAAATAGTCACACCCTTTTGGCTTGTAATCGTTAAGGACTGGGGAGTGTTTCAGGATTTGTTTTTTTAAATCCTAGAGGAAAACCTGGTTCAGTCAGTCTGCTTTCCACCAGACACTGGGAGATGAATTCCCCTTTTAGAAGGACAATAACCTAAAACACAAGGCCAAATCTACCCTGGAGTTGCATACCAAGAAGACAGTGAATGTTCCCGAGTGGCCGAGTAACAGTTTTGTCTTAAATCTACTTAGAAATGTATTGCAAGACCTGAAAATGTTTGTCTAGCAATGATCAACAACCAATTTGACAGCACTCAAATCAAGTTTTGTTTTTCAAATCCGTTTTGGAATACTGACTGTCCAAACAGCAAATCGTATGTGTGTTCAGACAGCAGTCATTTGCTGACATGGCCTACGCTAGTTGTCATAGTAACGACAGGCGTGCGCACAGTGGTGTTAGTCCTATCACTCAGAAGTTCAAAATCTGTAAAACAACATGTGGAATAAATCAAAGTGTATGAATACTTTGTGAAGGCAATGTATATATCCTTTTCTCTCTGACATGTCGCGACCCACTTTGGGTCGTGACCAATAAAGGCTGCTGTAGAGTGAAAGGCGTAGCGGGGAAAGGCGTGTGAGCTACGGTACCTGTTGTGGGTCGGCTCCCTTTTTGCTGTGGTTCTGGATGAAATCTACAAGGCCGTGGACTACAGTCTTCACCGCCACCAGACCTTTCTCCAGCTGCTCCCACGTGGGAGGGGGGGCGTCTAGAGCCAGAGGACGGAGGGAGATAAAGAGTCAATATTTGGCCTGAAGGAGTATAACACAGCATTACAATAGTGAGGCTGATAACTTAGATATCTTGGTCGGTTAGGTCAATGATAAACAATAACTCTTAATATAATTTATAGGCACTGTGCTCAAAGTGCTTAACAGCCCCAAAAATAAAAAATATTCACACCCCTGAACTTTTTCCACATTATATTACAGCCTTATTCTAAAATGTATTAAATAAACCCCCCTTCAATCTTCAAACAATACCCCATAATGACAAAGCAAAAACAAGTTAACATTTTTGCAAAAGTATTAAATATAAAAAACTTAAATGTCACATTTACATAAGTACTCAGACCCTTTACTCAGTACTTTGTTGAAGGACCTTTGGTTGCGATTACAGCCTCGGTTCTTCTTGGGTTTCACGCAACAAGCTTCGCACACCTGTATTTGGGGATTTTCTCCCATTCCTCTCTGCAGATCCTCTCAATCTCTGTCAGGCTGGATGGGGAGCGTCACTGCACAGCTATTTTCAGGTCTCTCCAGAGAGGTTAGATCGGGTTCAAGTCCGAGCTCTGGCTGGGCCACTCAAACACATTCAGAAACTTTTCCCGAAGACACTCCTGCATTGTCTTGGCTGTGTGCTTAGGGTCATTGTCCTGTTGGAAGGTGAAACTTCGCCCCCAGTCGGAGGTCCTGGAGCAGGTTTTCATCAAGGATCTCTGTACATTGCTCCTTTCACCTTGATCCTGATTAGTTTCCCAGTCCCTGAAAAACATCCCCACAGCTTGATGCTGCCACCACCATGCTTCACTGTAGGGATGATACCAGGTTTCCTCCAGACGTGAAGCTTGGCATTCAGGCCAAAGAGTTCAATCTTGGTTTCATCAGACCAGAGAATTTAGTTTCTCATGGTCTGAGAGTCTTCAGGTTCCTTTTGGCAAACTCCAAGTGGGCCGTCATGTGCCTTTCACTGAGGAGTGGCTTCTGTCTGGCCACTCTACCATAAAGGCCTGATTGGTAGAGCACTGCAGAGATGCAGGTCACTGTGATCTTGGGGACCTTTCAATGCTGCAGAATTCTTTTGTTACCCTTCCCCAGATCTGTGCTTCAACACAATCCTGTCTCGGAGCGCTACGGACAATTCCGTAAACCTCATGGCTTGGTTTTTGCTCTGACATGCACTGCCAACTGTGGGACCTTATATAGACAGGTGTGTGCCTTTCCAAATCATGTCCAATCAATTGAATTTACCACAGGTGGATTCCAATCAAGATGTAGAAACATTAAAGAATGATCAATGGAAACAAGATGCACCTGAGCTCAATTTCAAGTCTCATAGGAAAGGGTCTGAATACTTATGTAAATAAGGTATCAGTTTTTAATTTGTAATACATTTGCAAACTGTTCTAAAAACCTGTTAACTTTGTGGGGTATTGTGTGTAGATTACTGAGGGGAAAAAAATATTTAAGACATTTTAGAATAAGGCTGTAACCTAACAAAATGTGGGAAAAGAAAAGCGTCTGAATACTTTCCAAACTAACTGTATATACACTATATATACACAAAAATGTGTGGACTTCTTCAAATTAGTGGATTCGGCTATCAGTCACATCAGTTGGTGATAGGTGTATAAAATTGAGCACACAGTTATGCAATCTCCACAGACAAACATTGGCAGTAGAATGGCCTTACTGAAGAGCTCAGTGACTTTCAACGTGGCACCGTCAAATTTTCCAGATTGACTGACCTTCATGTCTTAAAGTAATGGACTGTAATTTCTCTTTGCTTATTTGACTTGTTCTTGCCATAATATGGACTTGGTCTTTTACTTATCTTCTGTATGCCACCCCTACCTTGTCACAAAACAACCGATAGGCTCAAATGCATTAAGGAATGAAATTCCACAAATTAACTTTTAACAAGGCACACCTGTTAATTGAAATGCATTCCAGGGGACTACCTCATGAAGCTGGTTGGGAGAATGCCAAGAGTGTGCAAAGCTGTCATCAAGGCAAAGGGTGGCTACATGGAAGAATCTCAAATATAAAATGTATCTTGATTTGTTTAACACTTTTTTGGTTACTACATGATTCCATGTGTTATTTCATAGTTTTGATGTCTTTATTATTCTACAATGTAGAAAATAGTACCAAAAAAAAGAAAAACCCTGGAATGAGTAGGTATGTCTAAACTTTTGACTGGTACTGTACGTTATTAATATTTAATTCAGTGATTTAAATTATGACCCCAGCCTATTTCAGCAGGCTATTGGGAAACACAAGCACTTCTTGCTGCGGAATTGCCTCGCAACTCATGAATAAATTGGTCTTAATTTGAACTAAGCAAGCTGCTAAATCGTTCAGTTTACATCTTGCCTACATCTTGTCTAGGCTACTGTCAACTATCTGAAATTAGATGTAGGCCTATCAGGGGCTATAGACTAAATGCTTTTATCTAAGCAAACTATATCTAAATGTAATTACAATCATAAAAACAGATTTTAGTCTGTAGCCTACACCCATTTTAATGAAAAGTCAATCTTGCCAATGGGCCATATATAAGGGTTTGTAGTCTTAACATCTGGCACATAACAGCAAAATTGCCAGAGAATAGACTAATATTAGTTTTTTTATGTTCATCCAAGTGTTTCTTGCTCAGAGATTGAGATCCTCTGTCCATCTTTCATCACTCAAACTCTCCTGTCGGATTTATCTATAGTTATGCACATGCGCAAAGACGATTGATTTACATTTATAAACCTGGTTCGAGCCCTGAATGCTGATTGGCTGAAAGCCGTGGTATACTTTTTACTGTTCTATTTACAGTCGTAACCAGTTTATAATAGCAATAAGGCAGCCCGGGGGTATGTGGTATATGGCCAATATATCATGGCTAACGACTGTATCCAGGCACTCCGCCTTTGCATTATGCTTAAGAATAGCCCTTAGTCGTGGTATATTGGCCATATGCCATAGCCCTTGTGCCTTATGACGTAATATAGGAATTTGAATGTGGCAAGTGAAAAAGATAATTCGCCCTTATAAAACTCGCCATATAGTTTTCCATCAATGGATGCCGATTAACTCGTTTGACTACTATGATTAAGTAATGTCATAGCTTGCCATATTTATTATTTTGAGGAAAACCGAATTTAGCTTCTAACGTGATAATACTTAACTGGCTTGATAAAGTTATGGGAAAGGGGTGTATGGCAAATTATCTCTCAATCCAAAAACAAACAAAACATTGGGCTACTTTTCAGGGCTCCTGGGAAGGGTTTGACTGGTCATTGAGCTAGATTTTTTTTTTAGCTTGACCTGGCAACCCTGCATGCATATACATTCTTATGGTATATCTTCCCCGTATCATTCATGGTTTTACTAACTCATGGTAAAACAGTGTCCTGTAGGCCTAGATAATAACCATATACACCCCCTTGCCTATTACTGCCACTCACATACATAAATATACACACACACACACGCCAAAAATGAACACTCGCCACCTGCGGGTCGATTTTGGCATTGGCAGGTGAGATGTCTATTTCACCAGGCACATCAACGTGCGGTCTGGGCTCCACAGTGCGAGGATGTCACTCACATTTGTGAATGAAAATAGTCAAGTATGATCACATTTACAGGATAATGAAAACAGCTACAGTTACATTTAAAGTATTTCTGCAGTTTCGATTCATAGCTGGTAAATTAATCGCACAAAGTCAAAGAACTACGAATCCTATATAGCCTATTCTACCTCATGCTGCAACACTGTCTGGCTGGTTAAGAGCCGAGTGAAAGACTCATTCTTTAGAAGCGGTGCGCACAGGCATAAAAGTTGGTCTAATTTACTTGAAACTAAAGTCTACTGAAGTGAGACTTTATCCTTGCGTTTCTTGGCTATTTACATTGTTTTGTTCATAAGGTAGGTTGTTTTTCTGTTAGAGTTTCAATTGTTAGGGAAGAGAAGACAATCCGACTAGTCAGACTCAGTCTCACACGCACAAACATGACTCGAGTCACTTTACCACGCTAACCTCCCGCCCTTAAAAGGGGCAGGTGAACATTTGTCTCATCTGTGATGTTTTGGTTAAAAGACACCGGTCACAAAATGAACTGAAACATACCACATTAGTTCCTACTAGTAATTCATGCATTGTTTTAGAAACATTAAAGCTCATTCATTCTCTTTTGGTGTAATTTTGGAAACAACAACAAAAAAATCTGGTGAAAGATACGAGTGGATGGTAGATTTTTAAATATACCTGTCACAGGGGCTTGTAGACCAAAAAGTTAATTTTATGCCCTGATAAGACCTGGGTTCTATCAGGTGGGGCCTCTCTCTATCAGTACTAGCCTAGTTAAAGAAATAAGAAAGCTGCCTGAAAAAAAGGGTAACACACACACAAGTATGACAATACGGCTTGTGTTTACATAGCCACTAAGATCCCAAATCTGATTTTCTTTCCATATCCGTTCTCCATTTTTTTTTCTGACTGTCCACACTCAGAATTACTTGTGACCCATATCAGATTTGCACACTCACACTGATGTATCCTCTGAAAGTAGTACACTGATGTATCCTCTGAAAGTAGTACACCGATGCAATGGTCATTTCATGTCACTTCTCCTTTTCAAACATTTGGGGTGGTTGTCATGTAACAGCAGGTCATGTGCAACCACTAAAAAAACACTTCAGAGCAAAATGATCTTATCTGAGCATGTAGTGTTGGGGAATAATCAGAATTGGTTGGTAACATAGGTAAGATGTTTTATATTCATGATATGCTTATGAGTTATTTCTCATAAGAACGTATTTTGTTGTACTATAGTGGTGGCTATTGGCAGTTCTGTTCTCTGTCAAGACTAAGTTGCATGGGCCGCAGAGAGGGGAGAGGTCAAGGTGTCATCATGTGTAAACATATCTTTTGCTCGACTGTGTCTGTGTGCCAGTCACTCCCTACTTTTCCCATCGGGGAGAGGAGGATGGCAGTGTCTGGAATCATTCTATGCTCCCCGGGATTGGTTGTATTTAGAATTGGTTATATCTAAATGACAATTTGATATATGCCTGTTGATATGGAGGATTGGTTTATGTTTCTGGGTTTGAGTAAGGAGACAAAGCTGAACGATGTATTATGTCTATGCTGTCTGACTATGTGTGTTCTTTGCTATTAAAGGATCTCAGTTGCAATGTAGAGGGGGCTCTCAGAGAATTCATTGATAGACACTGAATTGATCTGAGAGTCACAGGGTTGTGATAGAGCTCATATAATTAAAGATGGACTTTGATAACTAACTGACTTGTGTGTGGTTTGCGCTCATGATTTGGTAAATAGAGGAAATTTCCACGACAGTAGACAGAGGTCGCAAATGGTGGATCGGGTTTGTATCAGAATTGAGATCCAGATACGCAGGTGGTATAAAAATCGGGAGTCAAAAAGACGAGATTCCACGTGGTTGTTAAACAAAAGGAAAAATACCAGATATGTATCAGACAGCCAAATTCTTTTCCCAATTATTTGCATGTCTGGGTACTTCACTCCCCTCTTAAAACATAGGCTACAGCTTAAAGGGCTCTAAAAACAAAAGTGCCTCAATGAAACGGTACTTAACCATGATTAGAATGACAGATAGTCAAAATCCATAGGTGAGATGAGTCATAAAGGGCCAATGAGTTATGCTCATTTGAATCAGTCTGATAACATCACAACTTCTTCTCCCTGACCACAGCCACATGCAGCTCAAACAAACCCAACCTGTTCTACACTGATTGATTGATTCTTTACCACTTAACTATTGGAAAGCTGTTCTTAGTGTTTTTAGCTGCCCAACTGTTTTAGCTGCCCAACTGTTCAGAAAGTTCAAGAAAACTCCCTCCCCTATGCACTTGTTCCCTGCCCTTCGAGGATTTGATGGGACCGAAAAGGGGAATGCAATAATTTGGCTAAGTTCCTGGTAATGCTTTCAGGTATTTAGTCCCATCAGTCCCATAATGGGGACAACACAAAAACAGGAGTGAGTTAGAGAACAATCTTGAATGCGTAAAGGCAGCCCTGGTGTGTCTGTGGTTCGAATACAATCTTCAGTTGCATGCATCATTGTCAAGCTTTGGCCCAGAGCGGGGTGTGTGATGTGCATGGGAGCCAGCGTGTGTGTGCCTCTCACCGGGGCTCGGGTCGATGTTGGCCAGGAGCTCCAGGTGTGGTCGGAGGCGGTTAAGGTTGGCAGGGTCGCCCGTCCTCTGCAGGGCGATGGTCAACTCCTGAACGCTCTGGGCAAATGAAGCCGGCGTCTGCAACTGGAGGGGACACGGGATATTAATGAAAATTCTAATCAGCATTTGAGTGCCTGCACCTGGATATGATCATTCCTGCGATCCTGAAACCTATCAGCATTGTTTGCAATAACATGTTTTCTATTGTGAAGGATTGACCCACAGACAGAGCGCTGCTCCTTTAGTGGAAGCTTATGGTTATTTTGTGGTTTCATGTGTGCACACAGACAGTTATATAGACAAATACACAAACTGATAAGTAGATGTTCACATGAGTGAAAGTGGGATTTTTGTGAATATGCGTAACTGACACACACCTCGTTGATAATGGAATGTACGACGAACAGTACCAGTCAAAGTTTGGACACAAACTTTGGACACAGATTCTTCAAATAGTCACACTTAACAGCTTTGCACACTCTTGGCATTCTCTCAACCAGCTTCACCTGGAATGCTTTTCTAACACTCTTGAAGAAGTTCACACATATGCTGAGCACTTGTTGGCTGCTTTTCCTTCACTCTGTGGGTCCAACTCATCCCGAATCATCTCAATTGGGTTGAGGTCGGGGAATTGTGGAGGCCAGGTCATCTGATGCAGCACTCCATCACTCTCCTTGGTCAAATAGCCCTTACACAGCCTTACACAGTGTGTTTTGGGTTATTGTCCTGTTGAAAAACAAATGATAGTCCCACTAAGCACAAACCATATGGGATGGCGTATCGCTGCAGAATACTGTGGTAGCCAGCTGGTGAAGCAAAGCACCCCCACACATCTTCCTCCATGCTTCACGGTGGGAACCAAAGGACAGATTTCCACCGGTCTAATGTCCATTGATCGTGTTTCTTGCATGTCTTCTTATTGGTGTGGTTTCTTTGCATAAATTTGATAATGAAGGCCTGACTTACACAGTCTCTTCAGAACAGTTGATGTTGAGATGCTTATGTTACTTGACCGCATTTATTTGGGCTGCAATTTCTGAGGCTGGTAACTCTAAGGAACTTATCCCCTGCAGAGGTAACTCTGGGTCTTCCTTTCCTGTGGCGGTCCTCATGAGGGCCAGTTTCGTCAAAGCTCTTGACGGTTTTAGCGACTGCACTTCAAGAAACTTTAAAAGTTGTTGAAATTTTCCAGATTGACTAATCTATTTGATTATTTGAGCTGTTCTTGCCATAATATGGACTTGGTCTTTTACCAAATAGGGCTATCTTCTGTATACCAACCCTACCTTGTCACAACACAACTGATTGGCTCAAATGCATTATGAAGGGAAAAAATTCCACAAATTAACTTTTACAAAGGCACACCTGTTAATTTAAATGCATTCCAGGTGACTACCTCATGAAGCTGTTTGAGAGAATGCTAAGAGTGTGCAAAGCTGTCTTTGAAGAATCTTAAATATGAAATAGATTTAGATTTGTTTAACACTTTCGGTTAATACATGATTCCATATGTGTTATTTCATAGTTTAAGACCACATAATTATTCTTCAATTAAAAAAAATTTAAAAATAAAAACCCCGGAATGAATAGCTGTGTCCAAACTTTTGACTGGTACTGTACATGACAGCTACTTCTAAGACTAGTAACAGACCTAAACAGACGCAGACACCTTGTCGAAGACACAAGTACCTTGTCGATGATGGACTGCATGTGGGACTTGTGAGACTGGTCCCCGTAGAGCAGGGAGGACCACTGGTCAGGGGCGATGCGGAGGCCGCCCTCCATGGCGATCTGGACAATCTGGGAGTCGTGTTCGCGCCGCAGTGCCTCATACGTCCGGAACTCCTCCTTCAGCTGCATCAGCGACGAGTCCTCGTCGCGCTTGGTCACCTAGACAACCAGGAGAGAGGGCATTAGGTTAGAGTTTCCTGAAAACATTGGGTCAGGATCTACTGATTGGTTATAGATGTTTTAGAAAATCTTAGGGAGGTCATAGCCCAAAACATGTTTGTGAATCATGTGGCCTATGCTGGGTCATATTCATTGGAGCACACTCTAGCGAACGTTCCAAAAACACTACACAACAGAAAACAGTGTTTGTTATTGGAGAATGTTAGCTAGTACCTCTCCATTTTACTCTGGTTTGTACCAAATGAACAAGAACCAGCTCTTAGAACAGTGTTTGTGTGTGTTGGTAGAGTCAGACCTACCTTAAAGCAGGAGGCCCTGTAAAGGAGCTGCACCACATGGCCTATGCTGGTTTTGGAGGCCTGGGGGAAGCGTGGCTCCAGCCGCTGGACCACAAACAGCACCAGGACCTTCCTGGACAGGGCCGAGCCGTCCTCCAGAGCCAGCAGCACCAGCTTCAGAGCCTCCTCCTGCATGGCTGGGAGGGAGAACGCATACAAGTGGGTTTAGACCACAAGCACACCCACAGCATTTAAGACATTTGTGCAAGTTTGACAACATACAAACATTTACCGTAGTAAATGTCATTGCATAAGACAGCGTTTCTCTAACCTATCCTTGGGGACCCCCAGATGTTTCACAAATTTGCTGTTGTCCTGAACTAGCAGTGATTCAACTAGTCAAGAGCTTGAGGAATAGCTCTGGACGATCTGGGAGTTTGCTACGGAATAGATCAACTGGAAAATGGAATGGCTGGGGGTCTCCGAAGAGAGGTTAGAGAAACTCTGGTATAGTCAAGGCGGGTGTGTGTGTGTAAACTTGATCTCATCCTACCTGGACCCAAGAACTGGCAGCCCCTGGCCCGGACGGCGGCCCACAAATTGGACGACAATTGCTGGGGGTTTTGGTGCTGCAGGATGAGCTCTGTGACTGTGCGCTCCCCCAGAGACCTTGCTGCCCTCATGGCCCGCACCCGGCCCTCCTCCTCCACCAGCTGACAGTGGACCAGGGTCACCAGCTTCCTCTGCATGGGTCGACTCAGCATACTCAGGGTCGTGCTGCTCAGACCCACCCCTGGTGAGAGACAAAGGGAAGGAGGTTGGGGGATGGAGAGAGACACACCATCAAATGGTTTTTAATTCAAAGAATATACAGTTGAAGTCAGAAGATTAGCCAAATACATTTAAACTCAGTTTCACGATTCCTGACTGTTAATCCTAGTAACAATTACCTGTTTTAGGTCAGTTAGGATCACCACTTTATACTAAAAATGTGAAATGTCAGATTAATAATAGAGAGAATGATTTATTTCAGCCTTTATTTCTTTCATCACATTCCCAGTGGGTCATAAGTTTACATATACTACTTGAGTGTTCGGTAGCACTGCCTTTAAAATGTTTAACTTGGGTCAAACGTTTTGGGTAGTCTTCCACAATAAGTTGGGTGAATTTTGGCCCATTACTCCTGACAGAGCTGGTGTAACTGAGTCAGGTTTGTAGGCCTCCTTGCTCGCACACGCTTTACAGTTCTGTCAAAAAATGTTCTATGTGATTGAGGTTCAGGGCTTTGTGATGGCCACTCCAATACCTTGACTGTGTTGTCCTTATGCCATTTTGCAACAACTTTGGAAGTATGCCTGGGGTCATTGTCCATTTGGAAGACTCATTTGCGACCAAGCTTTAACTTCCTGACTAATGTTTTGAGATATTGCTTCAATATATCCACATAATTTTCCTCCTCATGATGCCATCTATTTTGTGAAGTGCACCAGTCTCTCCTGCAGCAAAGCACCCCTACAACCTGATGCTGCCACCCCCATGTTTCACGGTTGGGATGGTGTTTTTCGGCTTGCAAGCATCCCCCTTTTTCCTCCAAACACAACGATGATCATTATGGCCAAACAGTAGAAAGAGTCTTGGGTGGTTCCAAACATCTTCCATTTAAGAATGGCCACTGTGATCTTGCGGACCTTCAATGCTGCAGAAATGTCTGGCACCCTTCCCAAGATCTGTGACTCGACAGTCCTGTCTCGGAGCCCTACAGAAAATTCCTTTGACCTCACGGCTTGGTTTTTTCTCTGACATTCACCGTCAACTGTGGGACCTTATACAGACAGGTGTGTGCCTTTCCAAATCATGTCCAATCAATTGAATTTACCACAGTTAGCACATGTCCAATCAAGTTGAAG
Organism: Oncorhynchus nerka; assembly: GCF_034236695.1. Classification (NCBI taxonomy): domain Eukaryota; kingdom Metazoa; phylum Chordata; class Actinopteri; order Salmoniformes; family Salmonidae; genus Oncorhynchus; species Oncorhynchus nerka. The sequence goes on along the minus strand of NC_088424.1, from coordinate 12,427,071 downwards.
AAACATCAAGGATGATCCATGGAAACCGGATGCACCGGAGCTCAATTTTAAGACTCATATTAAAGAGTCTTAATACTTACGTCAATACATTTTTTTTTATAAATATGCAATAATGTAAAAAAAAAAAAATACATTCTTGAACATGGGGTGAGACATTCTTACTAATCTGCTAGAGAACCAGTATGAATTTAGGTATAACTTTTGTATGACTGAAGTCTTTAGATGTCTAATGCTTTAATATTTAAATAATTTCTGCCCTCCAAATTCCTATTCATTATATGAATAGGCCCAAATAAAATGAAATATTTTTTGCTCATTTTTTTTTTTTTTTTTAACTAGTCGCTAGGTCTAGGCAAGGCCATAAGCACTGTAAACTGGCAGGTAGCCTGCCTAGTGGTTAGCGCGTTGGACTAGTAACCGAAAGGTTGCAAGATCAAATCCCCGAGATGACAAGGTAAAAATCTGTCGTTCTGCCCCTGAACAAGGCAGTTAACCCACTGTTCCTAGTCCATCATTGAAAATAAGAATTGATTCTTAACTGATAGACAGGTATTTTCCTTTCCATGGTAGCAATTCCTATTTTTGCTAACTTTCTATTAAAAGTTATTGTAGTGAGATCTTTTTTATTTCGGGCTAGAAATACAGGTATGTCCACATCATTGCCAGACCATTTTATTGGTAAACTACACAGTAATGTAAAAGCTGTATTTTTTTTGTTGATCAAATACATAACATAGTACAATTGGTTGTAATCCTGAGAGGTTAGAAAAGTATCTAGATCCTCATGAGGCTGTGGATGGATCCAAATTGTGGATTTAAAAGAAAACACGAATCATCAGTGTACAATGACACCTTTGTTTTTAAGCCCTGGATTTCTAGGCCCTTGATATTGTTGGATCTGATTTTAATAGCTAACATTTCAATGGCCATAGTAAATAGATATGCTGATAGTGGACAACCTTGTTTTACTCCTCTGGACAGTAATACTTTCTGAGAAGCAGCCATTATTTACTAGTTTACATATGGGGTTACTATACATAACTTTAACCAATTGTATATGAGATTCTCCAAAATTGAAATATTCCAGGCATTTATATATACAGTGGGGCTAAAAACTATTTAGTCAGCCACCAATTGTGCAAGTTCTCCCACTTAAAAAAGATGAGGCCTGTAATTTTCATCATAGGTACACTTCAACTAAGACAAACAAAATGAGAAAAAAATTCCAGAAAATCACATTTTCGAGAATGACATACGGAAGTAGTCAAGAAGACTAGCTTGATTGAGCCTCAGCCATGTATATCTCACTAGGTCAGGATATTTAAGCTTCCATATATCCACTAGTTCCAATATATCCATGATAATCGTGAGTTCCTTAAGTGCATGATAGTGATATTTTGTAGTGTGATTTGTTTTCCTATCCATTGAGATAATAAAAACCGTATTATAATCTCCCACCATAATAATAGTATTGTATTGCTTGTAGGGTTGATAAATCATTATATACATTTTCAAAGCAGCGTGGATCACCATTATTTGGACCATATAGATTAATGAGCACAATCTGTTTATGGTCAAATAATGTATATAAAATAATCCATTTAACTTGCGGATCTGTTTGAACAATTTTTACATTCGGATCAAAATTAATTGTTAACTCATATCATTACCCCTTTTGAGTTTCTTTTCCCATGGGAGAAGTATATTTTCCCCACCCCAGTCCTTTTTCCACACAACGTCCTCTAAAATTGTTGAATGAGTTTCCTGTAAACAATAGATATATTCCTTCTCTTTTAGCCAGGTAAAAACTTTTCTTATTATGTGCTAAGCCATTCAAATTATAACTGGCTATAGTCATTTCACCATTTACCACAAGATACAAGTTTCAATTCTATTATATTAATATATGTTTGTAAACTTACCAAGATCCAGCCAGTGGCCCTTATCAATAATGATTGAGTGTCCATATAGCTGTACCATGATATTAGCATTGCTACTAAGTAAACCTCCAATTGTTCTCCACTGTTCCACACAGTGCCACCCACAGGACAGAAGCAGATAAACCGCCAAAAGCATTTCCATCACCCTCACTTCGATAGTATTATATACAGTAATAAAAAAATATTAAATCTTGCGTATCTTCATTTCCACAATTAACAAATAAAATGCGTAATAATGTGGGCAGTTCTAATGCTTTGGATGTTTACCTATAAACCAGGATTGCCATTACAAAAATTACATTTTTGGCAAGCAATGAATATTTTAGCAAACAATTGTGATTCATGAATTGTTAATTATTTACAATATTGTCATCATCGTCATGAGTCGGTTCAACACTGTGTATGCGCGTTACCTCTGGTATTGCTGAGGGGTTTGAGGTAGAGGGCCAGCTCCTCCACACACTGACTGGCCTCCTCATAGTGCTGCGCGTCTTCTGGGCTGGTGATAAGGGCCACTGGCTGGATCTTGGGAACCTGGAATTGACGGGACACACAAGTGACACAATGGAATATTAATACATGTAACAATTAAACACTTTTCACATTTAATATGATGCTGGGAAGTGAGTAAATGGGTTAATTTACAGTCAAATAATCAAACAAAAGACCTTTGTTGGCTTATAATATAATCAGATGACTTCAATCAATACAGTTATGTGTTGGAGCATTGAGTGTGCAGGTTCTACTTTCCCTATACGCAGTGACATATACTGAACAAAAATATAAAACGCAACAATTTCAAAGGTTTTACTGAGCTACAGTACATATAAGGAAATCAGTCAATTTAAATAAATCCATTAGGCCCTAATCTATGAATTTCACATGACTGGCCAGGAGTGCAGCCATGGGTGGGCCTCACGATCACCTCAGTGATCGTGAGGTGATATAGAGCAGCAGCTGTTGCATCCTGAGGTATCTCTGCATGAAAATACATGATCTGAGTGATTGATAGTTGGTATTCCGCAGTCATAAAAAGTATAAACTACAAGAGAAATTGTCAGACAGCAGAGGCAGCTGCTCTATAGAGATGAGAATTTTTAGAAATAATAAAGCAATCAAATAAAACAAAATGTAATATACACAATTGCACTGACCACACACACCTGCCACCTAAGCCCCCTTTGAGCCTGGAAAAAAACCTGTATGTCTGTATGTCAATGGGCATAGATACGCACTGAGCAGAGAGAATCTTGGACACCCTTGGCTGGCTATGTGTTGACACTTCCAGTCAAATTGTATCACAGATTGTCACTCTTATCAGAGGAAACAGTGTGATGACAGCGCGTCTTGGCAGTAATAGTACCTGACAGGCCATCTGGCAACTTCACAAAATAAATGTATCGATATCTGCCACACCCCTTCGCATCAGACCAATGTCCTTTCACATCGACAACATTAGCGATCCCACAACACTACTGCGCCATTACCACGCCCCAAAAAACAATCCAATAAAAAAGCGAGAGACGCCCTGGTGAGTAACATCCCAAACCGAAACTGCCTTTTGTGATTTAATATAGTCAGGTTTCCATTGACCCAGGTTTATTCGACAAAAGCAATCTGTAATGGAAACGGCAGATATAGAATACATTTTCTAAAGGAGCGACAACATTTATCAATCAAATGTATTTATAAAGCCCTTTTTACATCAGCAGATGTCACAAAGTGCTATACAGAAACCCAGCTTAAAACCCCAAACAGGAAGCAACGCAGATGTAGAAGCACGGTGGCTAGGAAAAAACTCCCTAGAAAGGAAGGAATTTAGGAAGAAACCTAGAGAATTGGCCAGTCCTCTTCTGGCTCTGCTGGGTGGAGATTGTAAGAGTACATGGCCATTTAAGGCCAGATTGAACATCTTGAAGAACAAACGTTCATAGACTAGAGGGTGCAACAGGTCAGTACCTCAGGAGTAAATGTCAGTTGGCTTTTTATAGCGGAGCATTCAGAAGTCAATACAGCAGGTGCGGTAGAGAGAGTTGAAAACAGCAGGACCAGGACAAGGTAGCACATCCGGTGATCAGGTCAGGGGCAGGCAGGGTAGCCTAGTGGTTAGAGTGTTGGGCTAGTAACCGAAAGATTGCAAGTTTGAATCCCTGAGCTGACAAGGTACAAATCTGTGCGTTCGACCGACAGAGATGGCCACCTCGCTTCGCGTTCCTAGGAAACTATGCAGTTTTTTGTTTTTTTTACGTGTTATTTCTTACATTAGTACCCCAGGTCATTAGGTTTCATTATATATAGTCGAGAAGAACTACTGAATATAAGATCAGCGTCAACTCACCATCAGTACGACCAAGAATATGTTTTTCGCGACGCAGATCCTGTGTTCTGCCTTTCAAACAGGACAACGGAATGGATCCCATGCAGCGACCCAAAAAACGACTCCGAAAAAGAGGGAAACGAGGCGGTCTTCTGGTCAGACTCCGGAGACGGGCACATCATGCACCACTCCCTAGCATTCTACTCGCCAATGTCCAGTCTCTTGACAACAAGGTTGATGAAATCCGAGCAAGGGTAGCATTCCAGAGGGACATCAGAGACGTTCTTTGCTTCACGGAAACATGGCTCACTGGAGAGACGCTATCGGAGGCGGTGCAGCCAGCGGGTTTCTCCACGCATCGCACCGACAGAAACAAACATCTTTCTGGTAGAAGAGGGGCCTTATAGCTAACGAGACATGGTGTGATGAAAGAAACATACAGGAACTCAAAATCCTTCTGTTCACCCGATTTAGAATTCCTCACAATTAAATGTAGACCGCATTATCTACCAAGAGAATTCTCTTCGATTATAATCACAGCCGTATATATCCCCCCCCAAGCAGACACATCGATGGCTCTGAACGAAATTTATCTGACTCTTTGCAAACTGGAATCCATTTATCCGGAGGCTGCATTCATTGTAGCTGGGGATTTTAACAAGGCTAATCTGAAAACAAGACTCCCTAAATTTTATCAGCATATCGATTGCGCAACCAGGGGTGGAAAAACTTGGATCATTGTTACTCTAACTTCCGCGACGCATATAAGGCCCTGCCCCGCCCTCCTTTCGGAAAAGCTGACCACGACTCCATTTTGTTGATCCCTGCCTACAGACAGAATCTAAAACAAGAAGCTCCCGCACTGAGGTCTGTCCAACGCTGGTCCGACCAAGCTGACTCCACACTCCAAGACTGCTTCCATCCCGTGGACTGGGATATGTTTCGTATTGCGTCAGATAACAATATTGACGAATACGCTGATTCGGTGTGCGAGTTCATTAGAACATGCGTTGAAGATGTCGTTCCCATAGCAACGATTAAAACATTCCCTAACCAGAAACCGTGGATTGATGGCAGCATTCGCGTGAAACTGAAAGCGCGAACCACTGCTTTTAATCAGGGCAAGGTGACTGGTAACATGACCGAATACAAACAGTGCAGCTATTCCCTCCGCAAGGCTATCAAACAAGCTAAGCGTCAGTACAGAGACAAAGTAGAATCTCAATTCAACGGCTCAGACACAAGAAGTATGTGGCAGGGTCTACAGTCAATCACGGACTACAAGAAGAAATCCAGCCCAGTCACGGACCAGGATGTCTTGCTCCCAGGCAGACTAAATAACTTTTTTGCCAGCTTTGAGGACAATACAGTGCCACTGACACGGCCTGCAACGAAAACATGCGGACTCTCCTTCACTGCAGCCGAGGTGAGTAAGACATTTAAACGTGTTAACCCTCGCAAGGCTGCAGGCCCAGAGGGCATCCCCAGCCGCGCCCTCAGAGCATGCGCAGACCAGCTGGCCGGTGTGTTTACGGACATATTCAATCTATCCCTATACCAGTCTGCTGTTCCCACATGCTTCAAGAGGGCCACCATTGTTCCTGTTCCCAAGAAAGCTAAGGTAACTGAGCTAAACGACTACCGCCCCGTAGCACTCACTTCCGTCATCATGAAGTGCTTTGAGAGACTAGTCAAGGACCATATCACCTCCACCCTACCTGACACCCTAGACCCACTTCAATTTGCTTACCGCCCAAATAGGTCCACAGACAATGCAATCTCAACCACACTGCCCTAACCCATCTAGACAAGAGGAATACCTATGTGAGAATGCTGTTCATCGACTACAGCTCGGCATTCAACACCATAGTACCCTCCAAGCTCGTCATCAAGCTCGAGACCCTGGGTCTCGACCCCGCCCTGTGCAACTGGGTACTGGACTTCCTGACGGGCCGCCCCCAGGTGGTGAGGGTAGGCAACAACATCTCCACCCCGCTGATCCTCAACACTGGGGCCCCACAAGGGTGCGTTCTGAGCCCTCTCCTGTACTCCCTGTTCACCCACGACTGCGTGGCCACGCACGCCTCCAACTCAATCATCAAGTTTGCAGACGACACAACAGTGGTAGGCTTGATTACCAACAACGACGAGACGACCTACAAGGGAGGAGGTGAGGGCCCTCGGAGTGTGGTGTCAGGAAAATAACCTCACACTCAACGTCAACAAAACTAAGGAGATGATTGTGGACTTCAGGAAACAGCAGAGGGAACAGTAGTGGAGATGGTAGCAAGTTTTAAGGTCCTCGGCATACACATCACAGACAAACTGAATTGGTCCACTCACACAGACAGCACAGTGAAGAAGGCGCAGCAGCGCCTCTTCAACCTCAGGAGGCTGAAGAAATTCAGCTTGTCACCAAAAGCACTCAAACTTCTACAGATGCACAATCGAGAGCATCCTGGCGGGCTGTATCACCGCCTGGTACGGCAACTGCTCCGCCCACAACCGTAAGGCTCTCCAGAGGGTAGTGAGGTCTGCACAACGCATCACCGGGGGCAAACTACCTGCCCTCCAGGACACCTACACCACCCGATGTTACAGGAAGGCCATAAAGATCATCAAGGACATGAACCACCCGAGCCACTGCCTGTTCACCCCGCTATCATCCAGAAGGCGAGGTCAGTACAGGTGCATCAAAGCTGGGACCGAGAGACTGAAAAACAGCTTCTATCTCAAGGCCATCAGACTGTTAAACAGCCACCACTAACATTGAGTGGCTGCTGCCAACACACTGACACTGACTCAACTCCAGCCACTTTAAAAATGGGAATTGATGGGAAATGTAAATATATCACTAGCCACTTTAAACAATGCTACCTTATATAATGTTACTTACCCTACATTATTCATCTCATATGCATACGTATATACTGTACTCTATATCATCGACTGCATCCTTATGTAATACATGTATCACTAGCCACTTTAACTATGCCACTTTGTTTACATACTCATCTCATATGTATATACTGTACTCGATACCATCTACTGTATCTTGCCTATGCTGCTCTGTACCATCACTCATTCATATATCCTTATGTACATATTCTTTATCCCCTTACACTTGTGTGTATAAGGTAGTAGTTTTGGAATTGTTAGTTAGATTACTTGTTGGTTATTACTGCATTGTTGGAACTAGAAGCACAAGCATTTCGCTACACTCGCATTAACATCTGCTAACCATGTGTATGTGACAAATAAAATTTGATTTGATTTGATTTATAAATGTTGATTGCCAAATAAGTTTGGAAGCTCCACTCCACATTTAATTCTAAATACCCACTGCTTGCTAAATCTATTTTAACTATAAAAATATATATATTTGCAGGACAAGGATTGTCCTGACTTTCAAGAATGCCTGAACTGCTTTAGCTGTTGCTGGCTGGCAAGTTTCACCATCAAATCATTTCAGAGCTACAGGAGTGCAAGTTTCACCATGGCATGGACCGTGGTGAAACACAATTATTAGAATACAATTATTAGAATACGGCAAATATGTACATTTTTCCATTCTATCCATTCTGGTTTTGGCAGGCTACCTGAGGTGAGAGGTCATACAGGCTGTTTTTTAAATATATATATTTTTTTTTTAAATAGGTATGAATTCATTACGTCCAGCAGTTTTTAAATCGACAAGATAGTTAAAAAAATATATATATTTTACCCCCTTTTCTCCCCAATTTCGTGGTATCCAATTGTTGTAGTAGCTACTATCTTGTCTCATCGCTACAACTCCCGTACGGGCTCGGGAGAGACGAAGGTTGAAAGTCATGCGTCCTCCGATACACAACCCAACCAACCGTACTGCTTCTTAACACAGTGTGCATCCAACCCGGAAGCCAGCCGCACCAATGTGTCGGAGGGTACACCATGCACCTGGCAACCTTGGTTAGCGCGCACTGCGCCCGGCCCGCCACAGGAGTCGCTGGTGCGCGATGATCCCTACCGACCAAGCCCTCCCTAACCCGGACGACGCTAGGCCAATTGTGCGTCGCCCCACGGACCTCCCGGTTGCAGCCGGTTACGACAGAGCCTGGGCGCGAACCTAGGGACTCTGATGGCACAGCTGGCGCTGCAGTACAGCACCCTTAACCACTGCGCCACCCGGGAGGCCAATCGACAAGATAGTTAAATGGTAACACACCCTTGCGGGCAATTGTCACATCTAATTTCTTTGTGAACTTCCTAAATGTTGACAACAAAAAAACAAAAACAAAATCTCCGGACAAGTTAATAGAAACATAGCTAGTGATCATAACTGAATAGGCTATTACTCTCAGACCATCTCTGACACACCTTTAAGTAGGGATGGGCATTTTACATTTTGACTGTTCCGAGTACTCCCACGACCCCCCCCTCCCCAGTGCGGAACACAAGGTCCGCACAGGGGGGAAAAATGGCATGCATTTATCTATATACCAACAGCGCGCAACATGCCAAATTTGTCATAGCCATTACATCAGAACCATTACAGATACATCCTAATTGTTACATTTACCCATATATATCTATATTTATATGTCAAGAAAACAGTGCCATTTAAGATTAATTTACTGAAACCGTATCAACTGGTTATATTATAGCGTGGAACACAATCTTCAAAAGAGGCAGTAAAAGTAAAAGTGGCTCTTGCTTGTAGAAACCTTATGTTAGGAATCAAAAGGACTATGTAATGGTAGCTTAAGTAATTAAATAAATCATTCATTGAAACTGTAATGAGCTGTGTTACCTGCTCGGCTCTGGCAGGGTCACGGCAGTCCTTTGCGGTGGCAAAAGATGTAGCAGAAATCTCGCGTTCACTTGTCCCCCTCTGAGAACGTCTCTTTGTGCTTGATAAGCGTATGATTTCTTATGGAACTAGATGTGCTGTGATAGGAGAGCTTGATATTGCATAGTTTGCATTGCACATGGGTTTCATCAGTTTGATCAAAATACCTTGCTTCCAAACCTCACCGCGTTTGGCCACCATGCTGATAAACCCCACTTTGCTCTATGCGCCTGAAACAGACACCCCACAGCCAATCAGAAGCACTTGACATAAAATAGTTGTCATTTAGATTTTTGAATGTTAAATAATAGTTAATCCCTCTCTGACAATATAAAAGTTGTTTAATGTTAATGTCACGTGCACAAGGTGAAATTTCTTGCAGGCTCTAAATCCAGCAACGCAGTAATTAATAGCAATGCAGATAAAGTCGAATAAAACCACACAATAAAATAAGAACGAGAAAGTTAGAAGCTATATACAGGGTCAGTTCCAGTACCATATTTACAATGAGCAGGAATACTGGAGTGAGAGAGGTAGATATGTATAGGGATAAGGTGACTAGGCATCAGGATGTATGATAAACAGTGTAGCAGGAGCGTAAATGATGATTGTATGCGTGTGTGTGCGCAGTCAGTATAAATGTGTGTGGATATTATGTGTGTGTATGTGTGTGGGACGGTGTATTGGGTAGAGCAGGAGTTACGAAATAAATCTGACAAATAGTATTGCAGTATTTAAAGAAAAACGTGATCTCTGGGTTAAAGATAAAGTTAAGACATATGTTTGAGTACTCATGTCCATCCCTACCTTTAACGCTACCAGGTACATGCACCACAACTACTGACCAGAAAGATCTCTGAACACAGATCCCAAATAACTCCCCATTAGCTAGGTCCTCCTCTTATCATTAACTACTCTGTTTCTTCACCCTAAACATCAACAATCAGCTCCTAACTATCACATTTGATGGATTCATCTCCAATACTATTCTGTTGGTAGAATTCCCATGATTCTGTATCCCTAACCCTGGAGACCTTGGCACCTCATCTGTAATAGAAAAGGGGGAACACTGTGGTGGGACAGCGCAACGAAAAGATTCTAACTGAATTGAGCCACCCCCCTCCAACCCTGACGCCCCTCTCCCAGGTCTCACGACTCACCTGTCCCCCCACCAGCTGCAGCAGGGCTGTGTTGACGGGCAGCTGCTCGATGTCAGTGGCGATGGCCGTCTGGTCGAAGGGGCAGGCCTTGCGGTGCAGCTTGTTCAGGCACATCTTGCAGACTGTGTGGCCACAGCCCAGCGAAATGGGCCGCCGCACCGTCTCCTCGAAAGTCTGAGTGCAAATGGGACACAGCAGGAACTCTGTCCATTGTGGGGCTTGCACGGGCATGGCTGGGCAGCGTGTGTAGGGGTTGGGTGGGTGTGTGTGCAAGTGGTAAAAAAATATTTTAAGATTCCACTGGAATCAAGATTTTTCTTCCGAACTCAATTGTTCTTCAAATGTCACACATCGTGGTTGCGCATCACGTCACAAATCCTGAAAGAGAAGGAAAACAATCATAGTGGGATAAAAGCAATGGATTATATATAAACTAGAAGACAAATAGGGGGCGCTGTGTTGAAGTCACCATGTCTCCATCTTGGCACTCCTCCATTGTAAAACATTTTTGAAGCTATAGAAATCCATTTATTAATGTATACATTCGTTTTTGGACACATTACATTACAGCCACCTTAATGAATAATTTGATATATGTGAGCTAAACACAAAACTACAAAATGAAAACATTTATAAAAACATTCGATGAAGTGTAATTATTTGAGACTGCTAATGTTTCTGTCCCCACTACAACACAAATACTTAAATACATGTAATTTTCTCCTTGAAACATGTAATTGAAATACTGTAGAATTTCATTAATTCCTATAAAGGACCGCTCCTACTGGGTAGTGCCAATATGGCCGACCGGTGGCTTCACAGCCTATCTATTGGCAATACATAGCATCTGTAATCCAGGGTTTACAGAGAGAAATAGTAATGGCTTCTTTTTGTAGGCACTAACACCACCATGGTTCAGTGGACAAAGGAAAAGAAATGCCATTTCTGGATAAACGCTGAAAATAAGGTCTGTGGTAAACACAAGCGTAGGAAATCTTTAAACATTTGATAATGAGAATCTTTATCAGCTAACGTCCCGTGAATTTTTAAGAATTTATATTGTAAGTAAAAGCAAATAAAGGCTTCATAATTCATAAAGGTTATGTTAACTGACTGCTATAATCTCATAGAACAAAACGTATAAAAATCTCCTAAACCTGTGTTAAATGGCGAAAATAAGGCTGGAGGTTATTAAACTTATTATTTCCCCCATATCGATGTTTTTAACTAACCAAAGGTAGCTCATTTCCGGGTTTTAGGACTACAAACTGGCGAACTCTATATACATCATTGGTTAAAAGCCTGTGGGTTATATTGTGTTGACAGTGACTCTTGCACAATGTAACATTAGCCGAGCCAATTACCTTGACACAACAGATGACTAAAACAGTCATTCTTTACATTTATGGCTGGCAACTATTTGCATAGCTACACTTCTCATAACAAACAACCCAAGTTACAGGAGCTGATAAAGTGGATCTAATTTCTCTTCTTAGCACAGGTCAAGCAATAATTGCTACATTTAACTAACGTTAGCTACAATAAAATAAGGTTGGACAAATCCATTGGCCAGTGTCCTGTTAGCCAACTAACGATACTTAGCTTACAGAGAAACGTTAACGTTTATATAACTATATTTTCATTAAAATTATACCAGGCACAATATGAATAGCTTCAATGAACACGCCTAGAGAATAGATTATGGTTAGCTGCACAAGGCAAGTCAGTTCAATACCGCTGCCTTACAAATTCAAAATGGCTAGGTAAAGCGACAATCCACGACCGGCAAGCTGAATAGTTAGTTAGTAACGTTAGCATGATTGCCATCCAGCAGTGTCGTCTTTAGTTAACCAACCAACTACCTGATTAAACCTGTTCTGGGTGGTTCAATAATTTTCAAAGCGCCAGAAAATTCAGCCTTCAGATACATAATGAATGGCTGGCCACCCAGACGGCCAAATGACCGATCAAAACAACGACTGACGCTGTTAGCCTGTGGCCTGGCTAGCTTTAGTGGACAAAGACGAAGAGGCGACGACGCTAGCTACTTGTGCTGCTTGAACTAACGTAGCTAGTTAGCCAACTTATGCTGCGCAGAATTAGCTAACTAACAATTTGATCCTGCAAGTTTAGCTACAGCTTCTATATACTCATACGTTTTATTTCAAATACCAATTAGTTAACCACACAACACGTCTAGCTAGCTTTATGGCAAGTCGCTAAATAGTTTAGTTAAATTCGAGCGACAATTAGCTAACTGGCTACTATATATGGTAAACAACCTTATATCTAGCTAACGTTAGATGCTTTCATGACTGAAACGAAAACAAAAACGCATGAAACTAATTTAGTTAAAGAAACTAGGTAAGTTAGCTAGCCGTTAACTAGCCACATTAACATTACAAGTAAAACAAATAGCTAACTACAAGGGAAATCGTGCTAGCTAGATAACGTAAAGCCATTTCATGTGGCAATAGCTACAATTGTGTTAGCTAAGCTAGTTAACGTTAGCTATATTTAACACTACCGTTTTACTATAGTAGACGTCTAGTTAACTGAATATCAAATATTTAGCTAGCTATCGTTGTGTGGCAATCAAATTACTAAACCAGGTTGCAGAATGTTGTTGGCGAGTAAATTAAATAAGCCAGTTAACATACTGCTACGTAGTTAGCGAGCTGAGTGGGATGCTAGCTCTCAGTCATGCCAGCAGGCTAGGCTAGCTCAGAAACTAGGCGTCGTTTAACGAACATGTATTGTTCATAACATTTTAGCGTTTACATGCAAAAATTACTCACTCATTCCAAAACACTTGGAAGACTTTTATCTGTCTTTAGAAAAATCTTGTGTTATTTTATCGGAAGCCATGTCGCCTATGCAGCTTGGCTGCTGCCGAAGTTTGAGGGTGTCAACTGAGTGTCTGGCTTGTTATAGCTAACATTTGAGGTGGGCGATGAGCGACTGCACCCCCGGTTGGTGGGAGAATGCCAGTGCACAGCAAACATGTCGGGCAGCATCGCCATCTGTCACGTCTAGTGGATATGGCCAGAGAGGAAGCGGTAGCGGCCCATGTCGGTGGAAAATATGTGTCCCTCCAAGTAGTTGGCGTTTTCGCCTACCAAGCAATGCTTTGTTTGTATGGAGATCAATGAGAGTTTCGAATTTGGTCCCAAAAAAAGGAATGGGTTATTTGCTACGTGAGGTTTATTTGATTGAATAGACGTTTCTTAATGATGGTTGTTACACGAGTGTACTGATATAAGTAAGACACGTGACATCCCCGAAACTTTGAGAAAAACATATTTATATCAGAGTTGTCACGGCTTGGCTATTTATATTAATGACTGAGACTAGTAGCATAGCATCGCTCTCTGTTTAATACAGACGGTTGACGTCAACAATCCTAATCGTATATTCAAAGATATTAACCCTCCTGTTGTGTTCGTTTCATGTTAATTAATTCTGTGTTCCCGGTCCAGAATGACCGCCCCATTGTATCTGATTATAAATCCATAATAATCCATATATTATCACCTAATATTGTGTTAGATCTTTTTAACTTAAGTTATTGTGAACATTACACGTTTTGAACTTCTATTTCCTATTTATGGCCTGTAGGCCTCATTGACCTGAGCTCATACAACTCGTTTTTGAGTAAAATGTATGGATTATTTTGACTATAACAAATACCCAGATTACATATATTGTGCTATTTATCACAGACTACTTTGTGTGAAATTTTAACAAGGACTCTCTCCTCCTCACCAGTGTCATGATCAAAGATATGATCAAGAGCCTCACACACAGTATATCGTCTGATCATTGTGCTGCCACAGAATGAATAGTGAGCAAGGCCTCAAAAAAGCTATATACCAGAGCTGCGAGAAAAGTGCTATGTATTATTGAAACAATGTTGCGATTGTTTGTGAGAATGCCAACAGGTGTGGTTCCCGTGGGGGAAAGATTCTATTTGGGAAAGGTTCCGGTGGAGGTTTCCATGGATGCCAAGAAGGGAGTGAGGTGTGTGCTCAAACATACATGCATGTGCGGGTCTGGGAGAGGAACTGTGTCCATCTGATGAATGGGCATGTGCCTGAACTCAATTTTATACACAAAATGACCGGTCTTTTTTTTTTTTACCAGGAACACCACAGGGGCACAAATGTTAAGTACCTCCAGGCTCTGATCAGGCCCTACACCCAAACAAGGGCACTGCGTTCATCCACCTCTGGCCTGCTCGCCTCCCTACCACTGAGGAAGTACAGTTCCCGCGCAGCCCAGTCAAAACTGTTCGCTGCTCTGGCCCCCCAATGGTGGAACAAACTCCCTCACGACGCCAGGACAGCGGAGTCAATCACAACCTTCCGGAGACACCTGAAACCCCACCTCTTTCAGGAATACCTAGGATAGGATAAAGTAATCCTTCTCACCCCCCCCCCTTAAAATATTTAGATGCACTATTGTAAAGTGGCTGTTCCACTGGATGTCTTAAGGTGAACGCACCAATTTGTAAGTCGCTCTGGATAAGAGCATCTGCTAAATGACTTAAATGTAAATTAAATGTTAAATAAAACACCCAACGTTTAATGAAAATCATCAAAATGTATATTGTGTGTTCAGATGCCCTGTGTGGACAAAGTAATGGAACCTTATAACAATCAGATTAAGTTAACTACATTTTTCAGAGAGAAAACGTGTAAATCGGTCGAATTGGACCGATTCACAAGTTTTCTTCAAGGGTGGTGGATTACATCTGTCCAGGTAGGTTATTGACCTTGTTCAAATATTTTATAGTCATTTTGAAATTATTTTGTGTATTTCTATCCTCTGGTACACTTGAAACTCAATGTCAGGGGAATTCTTTCAGTTGCAAATAGGTCATTCATTCATGGTGCGATAGCCTACAGTTGGATGCTTAGTAACAGATAATTGTTCTTATACTATTTACTTTTATTAGTACAACTGGACAAATCCTGTGCCTAATCAGTCTGCAGCTGATCATAAAGGAACATAGAACAAAATTACAAGTAATGCACTTTTTTATATATATTTTAATGTCTTCATCCCATGTCTTTTATGGCAACACCACTTTCTTATATGGTCAGTACAATGCCAGCTATCACACATATGTTTCTTATGTATTGGTGGCTTATTTCCATTCTAAATGATTATCCATTATCCTATGTAGTAATCATTTGATAAAGGGTAGACATTGAATTAAATCCACTACTTCAAATATCCTAGTTCTAGTGAGTCTATTTTACCAGCTGCCTGCAACAATTAGTGATCCCTTTCTCCTCATTAGGTTCCAATCAAACTTGTCTTCTTTGCCTTGTCAGCCAATGGAGGAGGAAAAGGTGCAAATCACACAAATATCGCCTTCTGCCAGCTCTTTGCATTGGACAAAAGCCTCTGATGACCAGGGCTTCCACCTGAGCCTCGTCCTCGAGCCTGGCACACTCTCTGCCTCCTCTCCCTTACATTCCCCCTCCTCCCCCTCTGCTCCAGGCTCTGCCGTCCAAGGTGAAGGCACTCTCCCAGAAATCCAGCGGGAGAGAGAGAAAGAGGGAGTGGGAGGACAAGAGGGTCTTAGAGCTCCAGGCAGGGGGGGCCTGTCTCGTCCCAGGCAGAAGGACCGCAGTAGGGGGGAGGTGCCACTGCCCGTGCCCTCCCGGTGCTTAGACCAAAGGAGGAGGTCCAGCAGTAGTAAAGACGATGTGGTGCAGGAGATGGTGGCCAGGGTACAGATCCACACCTACCTGACTGAAGTAGCCACTCAGTCTACCGTAGGCACTCAAACTACGATGCCCATAGCCTCGTCATTTGTGTCTCTGAAGGACAAACCCCCTGCTAATGCCACCCTCTCAAGGACAAGGGCTGTTGGGACAGCCTGCACTGCTACCCGGGTGGGGAGGAGAAAGGTGCCGTGGACATTCCGTACCTCTGTGTCGACCAGATAGACAACAGAGATGGTATGATCATGAAGTTCCAAGATATGAAATGTTGGTACGCCATGTTGTAAGACAAGTCTGGGTACTTGGAGAAGTTAACTGAAAAAGATAGATACTAAATTCTCCTTGCTGACCGCTCATGGTTGAAGAACATGGTACATGGTAGCACGTGTGCTGTGGGACAGAGTGTCCATCAAGAGTGTGGGAGGTAAACAAATAGGTCTAGCTTTGGAACACAAATAATTTGCTCGATAATGCTGGAATTGGGAAGGAGGGCTTAGTTTCACCTTTTAGATGCACCTCCTTTTCAAGTGAATGTCAATTGTTTTGTAAGCAAACCAGGCGTCGTTGATGAAGTAAATCCGTTCATTATAAAATGTGCTTAGAACTGTTCAGTCTGGGGCCCAGTCTCAGATCTTGTGTCAGACGATCAGAGCTCTATGGTTTCTGTTTCCGTGAGTACCTCCCACCATCAAGAGCACTTAGAGGAACAGATGTGTTGGTGTTGTGGAGCTATTATTAGCACTCTGGGGAGGGGCGAGTCTGTTTATGTCCTTCTTTGCGTCTGCCCATGTGTGCGTTTGTTTGTTTGTTTGTTTGTACGCGTGTGATTGTGCGGGGTGGGGTTAAAGTTGAACCACAGTGACACGGAGTGCATGGCACAGTCAGATGTTAATGTTTTAATACCGATCTGTAAGGCCCATGTATCTGACAGGCATTAGGATCCGAGATGAGCTTGGGGACGTTCCATGGGTTTGATGTGATGTGTGGCTTAACTTCAACCTTAATGGCTGAGTAAAGCGCTACGCAAGTTTTAGTACCTGCATACATGCTTTAACAATGCACTTCTGCTGCTCAGTTTGCATTAGAGCTAAACTGTGACCAAAGAATCTCAAATATCCTACCATGTAAATGTATCTTGATGCATTTTCACCCCTAAACGTCAACCATGTGAATTGAAAGTGGCTTTGTGTAACAATGTAATAGCATTTGTGTTAATGCTAAGCTTGTTGAGTTGAACGGTTCCTTTGGATTTGTTGTAACGGATGCATGAGGGTCCATTTGCATGGCATGGAACTAAGTTTGGAAAGATTCATTTTAATGGTGAAAGGTCTCTTTTTTATTTTCAGTGTCTCTAGACACATTTGCCTTTGCGGGACCATGAGTGGGATTCAGCCATTCCACAAGTGCTGCCCCGGTAAGGAATATCACACTAGTGTCTGTCTGCATAGAAAAGTGGGGTGGGTGTGTGTGCAAGGATGGATGGGGCTTCAACTACCTTTATGGGGGATAGTTTTCCCCCCCTATATATTCTTTATTTGGTTCAAAAATAAAACGTTGTCCTCACTAGCATCATGCACACCTGAACGTTGCATTGCCCCGAGGGACATGGTTGAAGCGTAAATCACTTTGAACAAATCAATGAAAGCAGGCTGGCCACAGCTGAAAAACCATGTCAAAATGAATTTTTGTCAGAGCTACAGATTGAAAAATAGGCTACAGCAAAGATGCTAAGAAAGCATATGACATCTGATCACACCTCTCCCGTGAGAGTGGAAGTAGTGGGTAAATACGAAGCATCACAAAGCTAAGCTACAGACACAACATCTTCCTTACATCCAGGAGTGGATAAGTATGCAGATGACAGGGATAAGGGCGTGTCATGCTCTCTTGGCCACTAAAGCAGATAGAGCAGAGGATCAAGTGGAATACAGTGGATAAAGTACAATACAGGGGCTAAGCTACGCTGTTGGGCATATGACGCTCCTCTCCTAATGCTCGCCACCATGCTCCAGTCCTATCTGATTTTATATAAGAAGGCTTAACGTTGAAGATTCGGGCGTTCATAGCTCCACTCTCTATAAGTCTATCCGTAGGGCATATGATGTTCTCTGGATATGTACCGGTGCAGAATCAGCTCGGTACAACTGAAGGCCCCAGATGTGTGGTGCAGGCAAATGAGTCGAGAAAAAAATACACTTCATTCGTGTGGGTTCGGATCCCACCGCTGCCATCAATTATGCAAGGCGAGGATTCAGTAAAGGGTAGGGCAACTGCATTCTTCAATGGTGTTGTAGCAACATCATAGAGGGGCGGCAGCGTAGCCTAGTGGTTAGAGCGTTGGACTAGTAACCGGAAGGTTGCAAGTTCAAACCCCCGAGCTGACAAGGTACAAATCTGTCGTTCTGCCCCTGAACAGGCAGTTAACCCACTGTTCCTAGGCCGTCATTGAAAATAAGAATTTGTTCTTAACTGACTTGCCTAGTTAAATAAAGGTAGATAGATGGCGCACTTGGACCAAAAGCTTGCTTTAGCATGGGCAGCACCATTGAGGACTTTCACAACTTCGAAGTAGTCAACTAGGAACTAAGGAAGGAAGAATCACTAACTAAGGAAGAATCACAGAATTCCAACCAGGTTAGCAGCTTTAAAACTGTTCAGACTATCCAGCATTTATTTAAAAACCGCTAATAGAAAAAAAAACCCGCTAATACACCAATAGAAGAAGAATAAATTGACTACTTTAAAATGGAAAAAAACCGCTAATACACCAATAGAAGAAGAATAAATTGACTACTTTAAAATGGAGCTAGCCCCCAATGGTGTTGCCCATGCTGTAACAGAAGACGCCTTTACGAAGATAAAGGGGGTGCTATCTTTCCATATCTATGATCAATCAATAAACAAACATGTTGCCACTTCAATTACTAGCTCAAAGACAACCCTGATCCCAAATCATCCCAAGAAACTATTCAAGTATCCCACAGGGTGATTGCGCCCTCTCCTGGCAAGGATTGGTAAGACATTTATATCACCTATAAACAGTGTATATATATATATATATATATATATATATATATATATATTACTATTTCTATATCTCCCTCTCCCATTTACCCTCTGTCTCTATGTGATTGACAGGTCACACGTCAACCCTGACAAAATTCCCCTGAGCACCAGACACGAGTGGGCCATGCTACTGCTGGAGAAGGCTTGGTTAATAGCCCACTTCAATCACGCCAAAGGGGAACGCCCCCCCAACCCACCGTGCCCATTCTGCCCAGATATATAACCCGTAAGTCAGCTGTGCCCTGCTGTCAATCAACTGTATTTGTTCCTTTGTCGATCTCTATCAACACCCTCTTCTGTTCATCTGACCACCTGTCTGACTACCTGTACCTTTTGAGAAGTGTAACTTGTTCCAAAAAACCCTTTTGATTTATTTCACAAAATGTTTACATTCTGTCATAAAAAGCACATGTTTAACATAATAAAAAACATGTTTTCCCATCTCAAGAGCTTAAATTTAAAAAGTACTATAGTAAGTGCCTATTAAGTACCAAATAAATTAACAGGGTTGACCGAAACAGGGTTGACAGAAACAGGGTTGACCGTAAAAGGGTTGACAATTTAATCATAAATCAGCCATAAATCTGCTCGTGACAGCAGGAATGGAATGGAAGCTTTTTGTGTGCAACAGAGAGTGGCAATTGAAGGCAAGCTTCACAAAAAAAACGGTCATTTCTAACCTGTCTGTCTACGGGTAACAGGGTTGACTTGTTATGCTCGACCAGCTCAGTTTTCCACCACAAAACACCAGAAAATTGCCCTTTTTTAAATTTTATTTTTTACCAGCTCACCTGTTTTTACACTCTGATTTGACTTGGGTATTTAATATTTCTATATAACAATAAAAAAGGAATAGTTTCACCATATTAAAAGTTCAGTTCACATAGCAAGGTTGACCTGAGAATGAGGGACAGATGTAAACTAATCACAATAAATAAATAATAATGATCAGAAATGACTTCGTCAAAGCAACAAAATAGCTAATGCTTTACAATGACGGTGAAAACTTGGGAGACATTTTTGGATCAAGTGATTTGAAATCTTCCTACAATTGGCACAAGGTTGATGGAGGCACATGTCAAAATGCTGAATATTTGTACTTTAGCGAGCCTTTATTCATATATTTATTCTGATTTATTGAATGATCCAAGTGGTCTATATTAAAGGGCACTTTATTTAATCTAACAGGCTTTTGAAATTCAGTATTGATGCACAATTTCTAGTTAAAATATCAAAGGGATGCAAAAGGCACTCATTTCGTGGAACGACCCAACTACCAATGACTGATCGTTTCAGAATCATAACTCTGGTTTCTGATTGGAAACACAGAGCGGGTATTTTAGAGATACAGAGACTGCTCTATGGCTTACACCATGGCATTTACGTAATGGTTATTTTGTTCCTGAAATCCCCTCTTATACTGTATCAGTGGGATCCATTCACAGCAAATGGTATTAGGAATACTGACACACACACACATAACCGTCGGTATGGGAACTCGCCCACGCGGGTGCGGTTTGAGGACGAATCAGAGAACGAAGCGGAGTCTTGCTACCTGGATTGGGAGAGTGAGCGGGCCACGGGCCAGAAATCCAAGGGCATTCTAGAAAATAAGACAGAGTATAGAATCAGCATTACAGGCCCTACTCCAATACTGGAGGACGTCAGTTTCACAAATGCTGTTTCTACCCAGGTGATGGAGTCAGCGATGTTGGTGAGGAAATGTAAAGATTGTGGATCTAATCTTAGGGATCTTCCGGTGCCCGAACCACAGACTGCTACGGCCCAGCCCGGAAACGCGGAGGAGAATCAGGGGAAGAAGGTCACTCGCTGTGTCCTACCAGCTCAATCAGATGGGATCCCCCAACTAGAACAGCCAGGCATTGGCTGCCCCAAAGTGGCAGCGGTCACCATTGGGGAGGTCCTGATTCTGGGAGAGGAATCAGTTTAATCAGCTTCTTGATATGCCACACCTGTCGAGTGGATGAATTATCTTGGCAAAGGAGAAATGCTCACTAACAGTGATGTAAACAGATGAGTGCAAAACGTTTTAGAGAAATATGATTTTTGTGCATATGGAACATTTCTGGGATCTTTTATTTCAGCTCATGAAACATGGGACCGACACTTTACATGTTGAGTTTATATTTTTGTTCAGTTTATATATACAGTACCAGTCAAAAGCTTGGACACATCTACTCATTCCAGGGGTTTTCTTTATTTGTACTATTTTCTACATTGTAGAATAATAGCGAAGTCTTCAAATCTATGGAATAACACATATGGAATCATGTAGTAATCCAAAAAGTGTTAAACAAATCAAAATATATTTTATATTTAAGATTCTTCAAATTAACCACCCTTTGCCTTGATGACAGCTTCGCACACTCTTGGCATTCTCTCAACCAGCTTCATGAGGTAGTCACCTGGAATGCATTTCAGTTAACAGGTGTGCCTTGTTAAAAGTTCATTTGTGGAATTTAATGCGTTTGAGCCAATCAGTTTTGTTGTGACAAGGTAGGGGTGGTATACAGAAGATAGCCCTATTTGGTAAAAGAAATAAGCAAAGAGAAATGACAGTCCATCCTTACTTTAAGACATGAGAATCAGTCAATCCGGAAAATTTCAAGAACTTTGAAAGTTTCTTCAAGTGCAGTCACAAAAACCATCCAGAACTATGAGGAAGCTGGCTCTCATGAGGACTGCCACAGGAAAGGAAGACCCAGAGTTACCTCTGCTGCAGAGGATACGTTCATTCAAATTAACTGCACCTCAGATTGCAGCCCAAATAAATGCATCACAGAGTTCAAGTAACAGACACATCTCAACATCAACTGTTCAGAGGAGACTGTGTAAATCAGGCCTTCATGGTCAAATTGCTGCAAAGAAACCACTACTAAAGGACACCAATATGAAGAAGAGACTTGCACCGGCCAAGAAACGCGAGCAATGTACATTAGACCGGTGGAAATCTGTCCTTTGGTCTTTTTGGTTCCAACCACTATGTCTTTGTGAGATGCAGAGTAAGTGAGTGGATGATCTCCGCATGTGTGGTTCCCACCGTGAAGCATGGAGGAGGAGGTGTGATGGTGCTTTGCTGGTGACACTGTCAGTTATTTATTTAGAATTCAAGGCACACTTAACCAGCATGGCTCCCACAGCATTCTGCAGTGACACACCATCCCATCTGGTTTGCTCTTAGTGGGACTGTCATTTGTTTTTCAACAGGACAATGACCCAAAACACACCTCCAGGCTGCTCTGTCTGTACACATTGCTAACGTGTGTGGGAGGTCTATGGCAGAGTGGGATGGTAGACCCAAACTCTCACTGCGACGGTTCTTCTCCTTCGTTGGGCTGCACAGTGTGGGCAGGCTGGTGAAGGGAGGGCGCTCCAGCAGCATGGAACAGCTCAGTATCTCAGCGCCTCTGGCCAGCTCCGCCACACCCACAGGCTTCACCCCAACGCCCGCCAGCAGAGGACCCCCTCACTACAGGCACTGTGCACATTAAGCACCAGTCCTTCAATTCAGGTCAGCTCAGTTGCATTCTCACTAACTCATTAAGCAACAGAAAGGCCTATGGCACTTTACTCTTATACCATTCTTTACCATTTTCATGTTGAGATGTATTTTCATGGCTGACATACAAGAGACTGTCTGTGACTGTCAGCACTCAGGAGACCACATCAACTGCACTGATGATGACACCTTGTTGCAATGTGCTTTTCTGTCACCAGGTGTCCCCACTGGCCCAGCTTCGGAAGCCTCCTCTGTGCAGAGTCTGGAGAGGAGAGTGGAGTGTTCAACCATTCTGGGAGGGGTGCCCGTGCCTTAAAGCCTGGCACCCAGGTACAGAGAGAGAGAGAGAGTGTGTGTGTGGGGGGGGGGAGAAGGACAAAAGAGATTTATCATTGTGTATAGGCTGTAAATCAACTAGCTCTGCCAATAGTACTCTGTACTTTCCAATCTTTCAAACGGTAAAAAAAACTATAATGAAACAGAAATTCAATTCCAATCAAGAAATTTCAGGACAACATATGGAACATAAAGGAAAAGGGGGAATGTGAATACTGTCATCCTTTTTGACAACACTACAAACACACGCAGTTCTTCTTCATCTACACTGAACAAATGTCATTCCATATGCACAAAAACCTTATTTCTCTCAAATGGTGTGCACAAATTTGTTTACATCCCTGTTAGTGAGCATTTCTCCTTTGCCAAGAGGATCCATGCACCTGACAGGTGTGGCATATCAAACAGCTGATTAAACAGCATGATCAGTACACAGGTGCACCTTGTGCTGGGGACAATAAAAGGCCATTTTAAAATATGCAGTTCTGTCACACAACACAATGCCACAGATGTCTCAAGTTTTGAGGTAGTGTGCAATTGGCATGCTGAGTGCAAGAATGTCCACCAGAGCTGTTGCCAGATAATTTTATGTTAATTTCTCTACCATAGGCCGCCTCCCAATGTCATTTTAGAATATTTGGCAGTACGTCCAACCGACCTCACAATCACAGACCACTTGTAACCATGCCTTACGAGGACCTCCACAGCTGGCTTATTCATTTGCAGGATCGTCTGAGACCAGCCATCCGGACAGTTGGTGAAACTTTAGGTTTGCACAACCGAAGAATTTCTGCACAAACTGTCAGAAACCATCTGATCTGCATGCTCGTTGTCCTCACCAAGGTCTTGAACTGACTGCAGTTTGTCGTCGTAACCAACTTCAGTGGGCAAATGCTCACCGTCAATGTCCACTGGCACACTGGAGAAGTATGCTCTTCATAGATGAGTTCCGGTTTCAACTGTACCGGGCAGATAGCAGACGGCGTGTATGGCGTCATGTGGGCGAGCGGTTTGCTGATGTCAACGTTGTGAACAGAGTGCCCCATGGTGGCGGTGGAGTTATGATATGGGCAGGCATAAGCTATGGACAACGAATAAGATTGCATATAAATGGCAATTTGAATGCGCAGTATTACCGTGACAAGCTCCTGAGGCCAATTGTTGTGCCATTCATCTGCCGCCATCACCTCGTGATGCATGATAATGTTTGGGATGCTCTGAATCGACATGTACGACAGCGTGTTTCAGTTCCAGCCAATAGTTGGAGCAGCTGTACACAGCCCATTTGTAAATAGCCCATCCAACTACCTACCTCATCCCAATATTAGTTTTTGTTTTTCTGCTCTTTTGCACACCAGTATTTCGAATTGCCCATCGTCATCTGCACATACAGAATATCACTCCAGTGTAAATTGCTCAGTTGTAATTACTTTGCCTCTATTGGCCTATTTATTGCCTTACCTCCTTACTTCATTTGCACTCTGTGTTTTTGTTTTTGTCACACTGCTTTGCTTTATCTTGGACAGGTCGCAGTTGTAAATGAGAACTTGTTCTCAACTGGCCTACTTGGTTAGATAAAGGTGAAATATATATTTTTTTATAAAAACAAATATCCAGCAACTTCGTACAGCCATTGAAGAGGAGTGGGACAACATTCCACAGACCACAATCAACAGCCTCATCAACTCTATACGAAGGAAATGTGTCACGCTGCATGAGGCAAATGGTGGTCACACCAGATACTGACTGGTGTTCTGATCCACGCCCCTACATTTTTTTTAAAGGTATCTGTGACCAACAGACCTCCCAGTCATGTGAAATCCATTGATTAGGGCCTAATGAATGTATTTCAATTGACTGATTTCCTCATATGAACTGTAACTCGGGAAAGTCTTTGAAATGATTGCATGTTACGTTTATATTTTTGTTCAGTGTAGATTGTAGACCTTATTTCACACTAGGCAATGTTTGACTTGGCAAATTGCCTTGTGTTCATACAAAAATTTCCAATAGGAGCCCGATTTTGACAACTGCCACCAATTTTTCATGAAGGTAAATATACCCCCACTACATTTCACCGGAATGTCTGTATCCTACTATCTCTACAGTGATCCAGAGAGCCCTGAGTGTGGAAGAGGTCCCATGGGGCTTGTCATCCAGGACTTCCCTGATGGGACCCTTCTCCTAGAGCTTACCAGAGCCCCATTTATCTCCATCCCTCTATCGCCCTCCCTCCTCCCCTCTCTCTCCACCCCTCTCTCTCATCTCAGGTGTGTATGTGGAGCAGGTAGGGGACGGTTCCTGGGCGCTGAGGGGGATGAGATCCTGGAGGTGAACGGGGAGGCGGTGGCTGGACTGATCCTGGATCAGGTGTCAGGTCTCATGACCCGCAACAGCACCGCCTCTATCCATATATCCTGCCACTCCGTTGGAACCAGCGATGAGCAATGCAATACTGGAATATTCCATTATCCATTTCAATAAATTTAAAAAACACTGGACACTGCCCTGTGATGATGTCATGACGAAAACACGAGAATGGAAATAAGCAAAGCATAATGAGAGATTTTTTTTTAACTCTGGGAGAACCAAAGGAAGGACATCATCAACCTAATTATATTTGTCCATTATTAGGCCTAGTCTTTGAAGATTCAGGCAAATGTAAGTACCGGTAAATCAAAACTGATGTCAAATAACAGAGGAGAAAGAAGATGCTGCACCTAATGGTCATTTTGCATTTCACAATAAATCACATATTGTTTCGAAGGTGATAATGAAATCTGTTTATTAAATTGTTTAACCTGCACTCACTCGTCCTATGCAATATTTGGTAACTTGCTAAATGACAGTTCAACCCAATAGTTGACCTTTTTCTAACACACAGCCTCCCTTGCGAATCTGATTGCAAGCTTTGTTGAAAAAGCTCATTCATCAAATATCTCTACTACCGAGGTAGCGGACTTTCTTATGAACTTTACCAACAGCTTGGGGCCCGAGACATGGTTTATAGAAACTAGTTCCAACTACATTGATTCGCCGAAGGTCAATACTTAATACTTAAAAAATACACATATCAAACGTTCACCTTGTAACTATGTTTGCACTCTGTAGTTGCGCGCCTTTCTTTGCGGAAATCCAGACTTTTTCCATAAAAGTTGTAGGCTATTTGATTAACGTTTATTGAAAACGTATGGATTTCGGCAAATAAAGAAAGGCACGCAACTACAGAGGGCAAACACGTACAAGACGGGCGTTTCCTAATTTACTTTTTAAATGTGTATGTATGTAGCCTGGTCTCTGCTCCACGCTGTTGGTCAAATTCATCAGTAACTTAATTCACAATGGAGTGAAGTTTAGTCCGCTACCAAGGTGGTTAATTTCTTTCTCAAAAGTTATTCATCAACGCTATAGACCTACCGTATGTTATTCTTTTTTTGTGGCAGTGTCTCCTTCTGCAGTCAATCGATTGACTTTAACGAAAAAGGTTGGGAAATAGGCTAGTGTTTGTTTTTCTCTTTTTGTATAGCCGACAGTTTGCCCAGTCTGCTTTTACTGGATGTAAGAGGATGCTTGTCGTGACCAGTCATCCACAGCACGTGATATTACGTCAAAGGTCGTGTGACACTCAACTTTCAAGGCGTGAAAACAGAGAGCTAGTGAAGGAGGAGACATTGGTGGGGATTTTTTTTTAATCAATGGAAGTAAGTGGCTCTAATGTGTTCCGTTTAGCGTAGGACGTTTTCTCCACAGTCTGAAGCTTAGACGTGTCAGTAAATATGTCTCTGGAGACGAAAGAAACGCACACCTGTTTAGGCGAGGTGCTGGAGTAGAACACCTGAAAAAGAAAAGGACAGCCGCACACTCTGTCTCAACTTGCCTTTGTAGAATAGGCTACATATCAATGGCCAAGTACGTGTTATTGTACATTATACTAAGTTTAAGAATTAGGCCTAAACCTTGCCACCTCTGATGGTCCGACAAAAGTAGGTTAGGCTATAGACACAGACTGTAAACCAAGGCCTATATTCCTAATCGTAGCCTACTAGGCTATAGCCTATCCTTATCGAACATGGGGTAATATATTCCAATAAAACGGAATTATGATAGGCTAGTTGCGCCCTTCATTTGAATGAACAGAAAAAGCGTGGAAAATACATGACCATTTAGCCTATAGCCTATGCTGTATGTCCTCCAGTGATGGTGCGTCACTGCTGATTTCTCCCTCCGTTTATCCGATGAAAGCAAGCTGATATGGGTTTTATCTCTCTCAGCCATGTCACCCCCGGGGACTCCCGCTAAATTTGCCACGAATACCAGGCATGGCTACCCCATAGATAAGCTACATAAAAACAATGACAGTGAACAATTCCTTCCAGCATCAGAAGTCATTTTGTATTGGGTCCATTTGTGTATTCAACTTAGACAACAAAAAAATTACACATTGGTCATCTCCAAAGTACTGATGTTGAAATTAATATAATAGAATATTAGAGAATAGGCCTCGATTCAACTGAAATGTATATTACTACAGCCTAATGATTATGATTAGTTTATAATTATGATTATTAGGCTATTATTATTATATCCTATGACTATTATTATCAGTGTCGGTCTACAAATTATAGGGTTGTATTGCCTCATTTTAATTGGAAATTAAGCCTTATGCACGACAAAAGATAAACATATTGTACCTTACAGACTTGTTTGTTTATTTTCCAGGGGCGGAATAATATCAGGAAAATATAACCACATAGATTCACCTTTTGCCTATACCTCGCATCGTTGTAGTTTCTGGAGCTGCATCCATATGTCTTTATGCTTTGCCCTCCACAAGCCTATATAGCCTACGACAGCCAAATAATAATGAATCATTTCATAAATAATGGGTTTAGTGGCTTATCAGGAACGAAGAGTCCGCTGCCGTGCGCTTATCTCGCCTGGCCACATTGCGCTCGTGTTCCGCTCCCCATACTGAGCGGGCGCGCTGGACGCAGTGAGGAATAACTCAAACCTCACTTCCAGTTCCACACTGCACTTCACCGGCACTAAAAAAAACCTCAGACATGGATGACCCACTCACAAAATGGCTCCACTTTCACACTAGCATCAACAAGACGTCGGGAACGGTAAGCGCATAAAATTAATCGATATTTCCTTTTTCCATGCCTGGGGTTTGCACGGTAAATATTTTTGAATTACAATTAGGAGTGTGTTTGAAGTGTTTTTTTCGTTATTGTTCGATGGTTGGCCACTTTAGAATACATTAGGAACGCATTAGGCCCTATTCTTTTTGGGATTTATTTTTAAA
The DNA here is from genome assembly GCF_034236695.1 of Oncorhynchus nerka. Classification (NCBI taxonomy): domain Eukaryota; kingdom Metazoa; phylum Chordata; class Actinopteri; order Salmoniformes; family Salmonidae; genus Oncorhynchus; species Oncorhynchus nerka. The sequence goes on along the minus strand of NC_088424.1, from coordinate 12,398,861 downwards.
CAATTATAGGCGAATCATAAATAATTATGTGGCTATTGGTTCGAAACGGTTTTGTGTGATTGTTTTGGCCTATTTTAATGATTGTATGAATATGAATAATTATTGTTATTGTCTCATTGACAATGGTAAGCTATATTATTATCCTACAGTTCAAAAGGATTGGCTTGTGGTTTCTTCGTTGTTTTGGGTTATGGTAGGCTACGCATGTCAGTACTACAGCATCGATAGAACCTAAAAGGGAACGAAAAATAAATCAAACATTCGAACAATAGCTCGGTGATGTCAACCTTTGTTCCAAATGTCTGATGCAATCTATAATCGAAGTGACTGCCTATTGGATCGTAGGCTATAGCTTTAACCATATAAACGAAAATCCCTCAGAGAAAAGCCATTTTGATGAGGTTTGTTTCAACAATAAAGACAATTAAGAATGAGATTCACTTACTCTATTGTTAATAATACATTATTTCACATGATCAAATTAAATAGGCCTAATAGGTCATTTCAAAAGGAAATATTTCAAGTTAATGCTCACAATCCAGACGGCTTTTCTCGCAAAATGTTTTTGTTATAGGATTTGAAGAAAAGGTCATTTTCGAAAACAGCAACACCAATTTTCATTTTAAATGTCATATTGAATGCTTGCTCCATATAGGCATTGGTCACTGTTTTTCAAATTAGAATAACGGACGTTTAAAAACAGTAGTTTGAGGTGGAAAGTATTTCGCTGAACAACACCATTGGCGATCAAAGGCAGTCAATTATGTTTTTGACTGACCTCTCGTAACGTGCCCCGCGCTTGATTCATATCCATTTTGTTCGCTATTCAAACTACATTTATTACTTATTTTCTGAATAATATTCAGTGTGGTGCACTCAAACATGGCCATAGGTAGGCTCTTTGGAGAATTACACGGCCTAGTCTATTTGGTTTCCTAATAGCGAACCCTTCGATCAGCCTTATATGATTTATCTAGGATCTAATCCAACATGTTGGGGGAAAATAAAACAACCATAGCCTCCAAAACAACATTGCAACGAGTTGCGAATCACAGTATATTTGTAGCATTGATGAGGACATTTACCACCAGTTCTGAATTGAAAGCATGTTAACATTTGCTGCGCAGATGCCTGCATTTTAGGGGCTATTTTCTTGATAGTCTATACGAAATGTATATATGTGGTGCTTTATAGGATACATGTAGGCCTACGCCAACTGCCCTACACAGATTAATAACAGCCTTATAATGATGGAATCGTGGAGTGATGCAATTATCGGGAAATGCCTTTGTTGACTGCCTTGACCTGAATCAACAACAATAATGTTTCTATATCAGTCCTCTTTTATTGCATGCATTTACAAAGTGTTTTCTGCCCCACAGTGTGGTGTTTTCGACAGCTGATTTATAGAGAGACATTTCATAGGATATAACTCCAACGTGATGAAATTATGGAAAAAATTAAGCTGGATCTTTGTCCTGGAAGTCCCGGTGCCAAATCATGCATCCCGCTGAAGCAGGATTCCATCAGGGAGAATGGGTGCCAAGACCTGGAGGACTCGAAGGAGGGGAACTTCACTGGGGAAAGGGTTAAGACAGATGACGCGCCTCTGCGGAACACGCGCAACGGGACCATCATCCTAAACGGCGTTGCCAAGGAAACCGCTTACGACGCCCTTGACCTGAAAAGGGAAGTACCAGTGATCGAGCTCTTGAGGAGAGACGATATAAAGACGGGACAGCAGAGAACCGACAGTCAAACGGTACCGATCACGGAGCTTCGCAGACCACCCGTGCCGTTGCCGCTGCCGCACCGAGACGCGCTGATCGACGCTCGAATGGTTCAGCTGAGCCCAAACGCGTTCCCTCTCCCGGCGCGAGCAATGCTCTACAACTTGGCGCAACCTCTCGCTGCCATCAACAGGTAAAGTAAAATAAACTATAATATAGCTTTGAAAAATATTGTCCTGATTGCCCCCCCCCCCTAAATAATATAGCCTATAATTATAGCCTATAGAAGTCTATACGTTATTCATCTTCGTTTATTTTTGTGGCAGAATAGGCCTAATCCTTTGTAAATTATTACTTACAGGTATAGCCTACATCAAAACATGTTTTTTTATAGCCTACCTATAAACCTAAATAACGGAGAAACAGAAAAGTGAATGTAGTAGCTTATTATCTAGGCAATTGGCTCATTCACCTTCACAAAGGTATTTGTCAGAGCCTTCACCTCTAGGCTACCTGTGTTGATTAATTGCAGTCAGATTTATTTCTGTTTATTAGTCTGAATAGAGAAGATTTCAGGTTAGACTACTTGTGCCTATGTAACGGATGTGTTACACTTTATGTGATTTGGTTGCAATTTTGGACACGGAGACCATCTGTATGTCATATATTATACAGGCTATAATAAGGCTATACATTTCATGAAAGATTTTGGTATAGCCTACACATCATATTGGTAAGCTGTTGTATATGTGCCTGTGTGTAAGTAGTTTGTGTGTATGGTAGTATGTGTACCTGTTTCTCATATCTATTCTCTGCCACTAGTCTTGGAGGGGAGTCGGAACAGTACGGCATGTACCCCAGCAACAGGGTAAAGCGCCGTCCTGCGCCTTACGAGGTTGAGCTCGACGAGGGTAGGCGCATTTTTAGATCTTTCTAAGTATGGTAAGACGCACCTCTGCTGTGTCCTCCTGCTGCTCACAGTCTTCTTCTCAATCCTCTCCTCATCCCAATATCACCCCATTCCGTTTATCCAACGACATGGCCGCAACATGGGCAGGTATTGAAGAAAATAGGCTACCGACCGACCATCAATCTATAGAGCACTCCTAAACAAATCTCCAAAACTAGTCAATGATGTCGAATATGATATCTATGGTTTTAGCTTATTAGAAACATCTGTAGGATACAGCGTCTCGTGTCCTCGATCAACCACTCACAGTCAAATAGCGTGGGGGAGGGTGGAGGGAGTTAGCTGCCATCTTGCCAAGGCTTTGCTGCATAGTAAGCTGGCAGATTACGGGAGGCTGGGTGTGTTCCAAGAGAAAGAAATGGTATACTGTACACCAACGGGATATTGTATTTCTCAAATGCATCCCACAGTTTCCGACGCGAGCCGCAGGTGTTATTCATTGGCTATATGTACCATTATATTAAACACCACATTGGGAAATATATGATAATGGATAACATACATTTACGTTACCCGCTGCGTCTCCTATCCCACTTCTGACATCGACGTAGCAAAGCCAAGATTAGAGTCTATCCCGCGGCACTGTGCTCGCCAACCCAATAATGTAATCGGTGTGCCAAACTCAGGAACCTCTTCACATATGGCAGAGCATAGACAAGTACATGTATACAGATGATAAAAGTGCTGTTGTCTAAATAAATTGGTCAGCTCACTATGTTATATCTTGTGCTAGAGTGTTTAAAGAGTCCCACTTCTGGTTGCTTTACAATACATAACCAGCTTGTTAACCAAGGCACCGTAGAGCTGTCTTCAGAAATAGAAAATGCAGTCACTCGTCACCACCTTTACGCTGGCTTCTGTCATGCCGCTACTCTCATTTTGTATCTCCCTCGACTACTTTACCACCATTAAAACATTCTCATCACTTTGTCGCTTTTCAATTTACTTTGTGAAGAGGAAGGATTACATCTAAAGTGACCAAGTATATTCTGTAGAGCAGATAAGACAAACATCAAGGCAGAATTTGAGAGAATACAACATTTGGACTGACTGAGTCTTACTCTTCATTTGTGCATCCCCTTTCCCACATCCCGTATCTTTCCCATTACTCCTCTTTCCTCCCCTCCACTCCCCTCCCCTCTTCCTCTCCTCCGCCAGCTGGCCAACCAAAGATCGTAAGGCGGATCTTCACCAACAGCCGGGAGCGCTGGCGGCAGCAGAATGTCAACGGGCGTTCTCCGAGCTCCGCAAGCTCATCCCCACTCACCCACCGGACAAGAAGCTGAGCAAGAACGAGATCCTGCGTCTGGCCATGAAGTACATCAGCTTCCTGTCCAACCTGCTGGACGACCAGGACGGAGGGGCCACCATGGGCGTGGGTGACGGGACAGGGCTGCTGGTGGGGGGCCGTGAGGGTGGACCCCAAGGCCCTCGTCAGGACGGGGTGGGACTGGCCAGGGAGGACGACCTCCTCCTCCAGGGCACGTTGTCGCCCGGGTCCAGCTGTGGGAGTCTGCCAGACGGGGACGGCAGCCCCGAGAGCTTCACCGAGGACCAAGACTCACCTCCAGCCACGAGAACTGTGCCCGTGCCGCGCGGTAGGGACCTACGACGCAATGCACGCCCACAAGATGGCGGCAGCCAGCGATGACGGCGATGATAATAGTGGTGGGGATGGTGGCGATGTGATGTCGGTGATGACAATGGTGGATACGGAGTTGGTGGAGTTGATGGTGGACCGCAGGGAAACAAAGGGATTGACTTATGTCCCCAGAAGAGGGATGACTCAAATATGGATGAGTCTGAGAAGGGCCCTAGCATCTCTGAGCTCTATCTAAAGAACGGTGCTTCGGGTTCGGGGAGCATGCTGATGCCAGAATTTCACTTCATCAGGATTCTAATGTCCTTTTTTGGTCCTTTTTTGGTCAGTTGGTTAACAAAATGAAAGACTTGTAAATTCTGCATGCTTCATGCTGTCTAGGACCTCGGTTGAGGAACACCTCATATTTCCTGCATTATGAATGCTCAAATACAGTGTGCTTCTGTTACACTATCATGTTATCAGTATACATCATATGTCATCGTCATAAAAGTCATTGATGCCATGGTACCAGCAGGCGACGCATCAGTCCACACCAGGAAATGTCAATAGGAATGCCATCATGCTCTCTCTCACCTTGGGTTAAGAATAAGATCAATCTTTACCAGTTGTCAATGAGGGCCATTTGAACTGTTCTGAAAGTTTACGACAACAACATAACTGTTTCGCTGATAGCAATGGCTTGATGCCAAATCCTCACACAAAAAAATGCACATTTAATCACACATTGAAGACCATTATTATTTGCTTTAAAATGTGTTATCTTTAGCAAGGATTTAGCACTCTCAACACATGATCAAACATGTACATATAACATTAGCCTAACTTCTAAAATATTTTGACAGTGGTTCATGTCAAGTGATGTGATTAGGCAGTTTGATATAGTGGCCTATATTTTAGACAGGGCTTTCAGGCAGGTGGCTTTTTGAGAAGGATTCTGCTCTGTGCTCCTGATGACATACTATTCAGTCAACAGTGGGTGAACAACATGTCAACTAGTAAATGAATGTCAAACACATATAATGATATAACAAATGTGGTACCTTATTTATTTATTTCCGCCACACATGACTGATTAGCGTCGAGTAAAACGACGCAGAGTAACATGGCAACTGACCGTTAAGCGCGCACACACACACACACACACACAAAGAGGCACGCACGCACGCACGCACGCACGCACGCACACACACACACACACACACACTCACACACACATATCGAGTACAATCTGTGTGAACAATTTTGATTTCTGAGACATATTGCCTAAGCATGTAGATGGACATATGTGCGGCGAGGTTGCTAGCAACTACAACAGCCACAGGTATACAAATTCAAAATGAATCCTGTCAAGAGGTACAAATAGTATTTCTGTAACTGAGATCCAGTGAAATCATACGCTCACTTCCAACCATTTTGTATATTATAAATATCTATTTTAATGTTTTTCTCACTGTATTGCAGTTGTGGTTTGGTATGGTACACTAAGTATATCGCCTCCTAAATACCCCCCTCCTTCTCTCTGTTGGGATGATCAACAACACCAGCAGTTTTATGTCAGTAAACAGTGAGGTGTACATCACTGTAGTTTGGTTATTTCATTACGGCTTTTTCAACATACATTTAGTAGCCTATCTTGGTACCTTTGGTTACTATTTTATGAACTACAGTAAAGCGAAGGGACATTGTATGTTCTGTTTAGTAAAAAAATAACATGTTTGTTGTATGATAAATATATCTATGACTATATGCAATGTTAACTTGATGACTTTTATATAAAATGCTGAATAAAATGAACACAGGAAAAGGCAACAAAATACTGATTATGTAATGTTATAAATCATGTGTATCACACTATTTTTTTCCAGCGTTCTTATGATTCAGTTTTCTTTATTTACTTATTATTATTATTTTAGGAAGCATCACCCATCACATAATTCAGACTATTGAACAACAATTGCAAGAATTAAAAAACAACTCATTCCTATATTTGGGGGCTAAATTAAGCACAAATGCAGTGAACCACCCCCTTCAACACAGCCTGGACAATGTGCAGTAAATCCATATCACGGCATGTAAAACACTCCCACTGGAGTCTGGAATCCTCACTTCCTCTTAGCAAGTGACAACTTCCTGCAAAGGTCAGAGTGGCTCAGTGACCTTCAGGATATCCTGCCATTGTGAAAGTGGTTCACACTCTTTAAGACCTTCCACACTCAGTCCATCTGGAGCATTACCCAACAATCACATGAAACACGAAGAGTTGTTCATTCACGATGATGCGGCACAAAACTCAACAAGTAAAAACCACGGAAGCCATTATGATGCATGAACGCTACATCGACCGTTTAACTTAATGATCATCTTGCAGTACAAAATATGTTTCATGTTTTTGTATGAATTACAGTGATATCGGCTCCACTTGCAGATATAGCAAAAACCAAAGTGCAGTGTTTCTAGTAAAGCGGAGGCACCCAGGTGTTCTAGGACCCCTCCAGTATTCCACATCAGGCTATGACTGACTGGACTGCGACCTCGATAACTAACTCTGTGGCTCGACTGCCAAACATTTACCTGCAGCCCAGAGACTGCAGTCATACTGTCCATCCAAAAAGAGAAACAGGAAAACAGGGACAGAGAAGTGCATGAGAGAGAGTGACAGAAAAAGGCAGGGGGGGACTGTGTGTGTGTGTGTGTGTGTGTGTGTGTGTGTGTGTGTGTGTGTGTGTGTGTGTGTGTGTGTGTGTGTGTGTGTGTGTGCGGGTGTCTGTGTGTGTGTGTGTGCGTGCGGGTGTGTGTGTGTGTGTGTACATGCATGTGTGTGTGTGCATGTGCGCGTGTGAGCGGATTTATCAGCTCAGTGCAGATGGATGGCAGAGTGGCTCTTGCAGCCAAATGATTCTGTATGTTAATGAGTTGTTATCTGCTGCGCTGCAGGAACAATACACTGGCTCTCACACAGTGGGGAACCAGCCTGCTGGGTACAGATTACACTGCCTACACCGCCATGGCAGTTATTTATATTTTCACACACAGTATATACCAACACACACACACACATACACACATAAATGGTTTATGTCTTTTGACCTGGACAAATAGGACGGTGGAAAGCTGTTTTTCTCGTTCTCTACCCACAGGTGGCAATGTCACTCCTTTTTATGGTTTCTATTAAACGTGTATGACTCAATACCATCACCAGGAGAAGGGCTGACTTGTAATTTACTCATCGTCCAAGTTATGGTACACACATGACAGAAATGATTTCCTTCATTTGGATTTTGATCAAACGTGGTCTTCTTGTGCATGGACATTCTATGGTTATAATATCCTATGTACAGAGATAGGGTGAACAGCACAGGCAGTGCTGGTGCACAAATATCAATCAATCAATCAATCAATCAATCAATCAAATGTATTTATAAAGCCCTTTTTACATCAGCCAATGTCACAAAGTGCTGTGCAGAAACACAGCCTAAAACCCCAAACAGCAAGCAAACCCAAACAGCAAGCAGCAAGCAACCCCAAACAGCAAGCAAAGCACAGTGGGTCAGCAGACAGAAACAATTGGGTCTCAACCTGGCATGAGATGATTGATAAGATGTGATGGCTAGTATAACTGGTTTGTTAGACTTGTCACAAAGTCCCATCTACCTTTTCTTGCACCATTTTTGTTTTTATGCTGGAGTTGTATTCTTTTTTTTTTTTATTCTTTTTTTACAAATTAAGTTTAGGCGCTTCTCATTCACAGAGCAATACTGGCAAGAGAAGAAACATTGAGAAGAACAGATCATTGTAGATGAAGACAACCACTTGAAGAGATCATTTACAACAAATAAAAATGGTCAGGAAAGCGAGATTGTAGTTTGTTTTACACCCGTTTGGGTAAATGTGTGCTGTCATTCTGCATGCAACGTATATCAATAACACGATGAGCAAAGTCTACCTGCGTCAAAGTATTACCTCAGTGGGAAAAAAATAGGCTATGTATCATGTGAAAGTCTTTGTCGCAACAAGCCGAGTGAAGTTTTTTTTTTTTACGGTCCAAGTTACCATTTATTTGGCATCGTATCGGTTTCTATTTTCACAAACGCAGATTTTTTTTTGAAATACATGGAGGATCACATTCTTTATTTTAATTGCCCAGGTCAGTAGGTGCAACAAAACAGGTGTGCAGGAGACAAAAATGTTTCAAACAATAACACTGTTTTCTTTTTAATATATCATTGTGTGAAATTCATAGTCACTTCTATATTAGTGTTGAGTGTGGACACTGCTGAACGTCCAATGCAACATGGAAACCCCCTGAACGAAGCATTTCAAAATCATTTTAGGAATAGCCTTAAACCTACTACAAAAATATGCAGGGAAAATAATGGATCGTCAAGTGTTCATTGATTGCATTGATAGAAGTTACTGTTTTCTATTTTGTTTTCCTCTGATTAGCACGCCTGTTTAACGGGACTGTTTACATAGTTCCTGAAGGTTTTAAAATAGAAAGTATTTGACACAGATTGTAAACAATGACCGGATTTCTTTCATCTAATCCTGCAGTGACAGTTGTTTTCCAGTCAATCACCCACTTCGCGGTTTAGGTGTTAATCCCAGTAAACATTGTTACTAAGTGTCAAATTTATTTAAAATAAAATAATATGGTATTATATTTGTCACAAGCACCGAATACAAATGGTGTAGACTACACCGTGAAATGCTTGCTTGAGCCCTTACCAATGATGCAGAGTAAAAAATAAAAAATAAATAATGTGTAACATAAGAGGAATAAAATACACAACAATTCAATTGTATTCAGGGATGACCAGATTCATGTGCAGGGTTACAAGGTGTTTGAGATAGATATGTACATAAATGCATGATAAAGTGACTAGGAACCACAATAGATAATAATAGTAAGAATAAATAACAGGGTAGCCACAGCATATGATGAGTTAAACGTGTGTGTGTGCTATGTGTGTGTGTACGTAGTGTAAGTACAGTATGTGAATGTGTGTGGGTTTTGTGTGAGCGTGTCAGTGAGCGTGTCAGTGTAGTGTGTGTGTAAGTGTGTATATACAGTTGAAGTTGGAAGTTTACATACACCTTAGCCAAATACATTTAAACTCAGTTTTTCACAATTCCTGATATTTAATCCTAGTAAAAATTCCCTGTCTAGGTCAGTTAGGATCACCACTTTATTTTAAGAATGTGAAAAGTCAGAATAATAGTAGAGAGAATGATTTGTTTTGGCTTTTATTTCTTTCATCACATTCCCAGTGGGTCAGAAGTTTACATACACTCAATTAGTATTTGGTAGCATTGCCTACACGTTTCGTGTAGCCTTCCACAAGCGTCCCACAATAAGTTGGGTGAATTTTGGCCCATTCCTCCTGACGGAGCTGGTGTAACTGAGTCAGGTTTGTAGGCCTCCTTGCTCGCAAACACTTTTTCAGTTCTGCCCAGGGCTATGTGATGGCCGCTCCAATACCTTGACTTTGTTGTCCTTAAACCATTTTGCCACAACTTTGGAAGTATGCTTGGGGCCATTGTCCATTTGGAAGACCCATTTGTGACCAAGCTTTAACTTCCTGACTGATGTCTTGAGATGTTGCTTCAATATATCCACATAACTCCTCATGATGCCATCTATTTTGTGAAGTGCACCAGTCCCTCCTGCAGCGAAGCACCCCCAAAACATGATGCTGCCACCCCCGTGCTTCACAGTTGGAATAGTGTTCTTCGGCTTGCAAGCCTCCCCCTTTTTCCTCCAGACATAATGATGGTCATTATGGTGAAACGGTTCTATTTTTGTTTCATCAGACCAGAGGACATTTCTCCAAAAAGTACGATCTTTGTCCCCATGTGCAGTTGCAAACCATAGTCTGGCTTTTTTATGGAGGTTTTGGAGCAGTGGCTTCTTCCTTGCTTCTTCCTTCAGGTTATGTCGATACAGGACTCGTTTTACTGTGGATATAGATACTTTTGTACCTGTTTCCTCCAGCATCTTCACAAGGGCCTTTGCTGTTCTGGGATTGATTTGCACTTTTCGCACCAAAATGCGTTCATCTCTAGGAGACAGAATGCGTCTTCTTCCTGAGCGGTATGACAGCTGCGTGGTCCCATGGTGTTTATACTTGCGTGCTATTGTTTGTACAGATGAACGTGGTACCTTCAGGCGTTTGGAAATTGTTCTCAAGGATGAACCAGACTTGTGGAGGTCTACAATTTTTTCTGAGGTCTTGGATGATTTCTTTTAATTTTCCCATGATGTCAAGCAAAGAGGCACTGAGTTTGAAGGTAGGCCTTGAAATACATCCCAGGTACACCTCCAATTGCCTCAAATGATGTCAATTAGCCTATCAGAAGCTTCTAAAGCCATAATTTTCTGGCATTTTCCAAGCTGTTTAAAGGCACAGTCAACTTAGTGTATGTAAACTTCTGACACACTGGAATTGTGATACAGTGAATTATAAGTGAAATAATCTTTCTGTAAACAATTGTTGGAAAAATGTATTGTGTCATGCACGAAGTAGATGTCCTAACCAACTTGCCAAAACTGTAGTTTGCTAACAAGAAATTGGTGGAGTGGTTGAAAAACAAGTTTAAATGACTCCAACCTAAGTGTCTGTAAACTTCCGACTTCGACTGTATACTTTCATATTTTTTGTTGTTGGTCAGGGGCCGTAACATGATTATAAAAAATATAAAAAACATTGAATGCAAACCGACCGCATGAAGCCTAAACAGACAAAATATTTGACTAAACCTTGATTACATTTGGGAACACTGTCCTGTGTAGGGTGCCGTCTTTCAGATGGGATGTTAAAAACGGGTGTCCTGACTCTCTGTGGTTATCCAAAATCCCATGGTGCTTATTGTAAGACTTGGGGTGTTAACCCCGGTGTCATGGCTAAATTCCCAACCTGTAAACTATCAAAATGAAGAAAGTGGCACACTCCATGTATAAACTCCCAGCAATTTAATGGAATACTTGAACCAGGTTATGTAGACACACAGTGCAATTAGTGCAACCGATGCCAGTAGTGAGGGGTGTGTAATAATGATTAGGTTCATTCAAATTAATTAGTGAAACTGTTAAAAAATAGTATATGGCATATTAAATATATGACACTATTGTTAACATATAGAAACATCATGGAATATTGTACATCATATTAGCATCAACATACACTGTTTCGTTCAATTTCACATAATCATTTCATATTTAATTTTTGTTACATGTAGTCTTTTGGTTCAACCTTAATATATAATGAACATCAACAGGGGGAACATATTAGGTGTACGCTAATAAGCTGTAAAAAAAAATATATATTTTTCAGTTTATAAGACTTGTTCATAAAGGAAAATGGTGTTCATAAGAAGGGCCTGAGATTAAAGGGCACTAAGGGGTCAATGTTTTTAGATAGGATATGCAGTAAGCCTCCCTTTGTAGTAGTGGGATCTCGATGTTACCTCCTCTCCTTGGTAGAGCAACATGCTCAATGCCTGTGTATTTGAGGGAGGAGATGGGATGGTTCGCTTCAACAAAGTGAGCTGCTACTGGATAGTCAATGTTCTTACAGCTATGTTGTTTTAATTGTCTTTTCGTTTGTCCTACATAGGCTTTTCCACGTGAACAGGTGATGAGATGATGCCCCTAATAGGGATCTTTCAACCTGTATGTGGGTGTCTGAAGAAAGATGTTTTTATAGTGATATTGCACTGTGAGCATGAGCCACATTTGTAGTAGAGTAGGCTCAGGGGGCAGGTCAGATCTCACCAAACTGTCTCCAATATTGCAACCAAGCTTATAGACCACCAGTGAGGGTTCCTGGAAGAGGTGTGCGATTGTCTTTGTCTGATTGCAGAATATGCCCGTGCTTTTTCAGGATTGCTTTCATTTTCTCCGAAACCTTGGTGTATTTAGTGCAAAAGATGGTTGCGTTGTTTTTCTTCTTTGGTTGAGTTTTTAGTAATTCCGCTCTTGGTTTTTGAGATATTTTCATCATTGCAGCATCAAGAGTTTTGTCTTTGTAGCCTCTCATTTAGAATTGATCTGTCACAGATTCGTTTAACCCTGCATAACTGGCTATATGGTAGACCATTCTGGAGGGGGAAGGGGATGCATACTATCTGCACATAGCAAGGTATTGTGATCTGTGGGCTTTGTCTATAAGTCTGTGTGTAATGCATCATTCTCTTTGATAATCCATAAATCCAGGTAGTTTATTTATCTCTCGTCGGTCTGCATGGTAAATTTGAGGTATTCAGAGCTCTCGTTTAGTAGAGTTTGGAATGAATTTAGTTCCTGCTGACTTCCTTCCCAGAGCACAAAGACATCATCTATGTATCTTAGAAAGTAAGGGGTGTGTCTCTGTTTTAAAAAGGAATTCTTCTTCAAATTGTCCCACATTCAGGTTTGCATAGTTGGGGGGGGGGGGGGGGGGGTCTGACTCAAAGACAAAGTAGTTATGGGATAATACCAGTTCAGTGAGTTGTAAGATGCGATCATTGGATGGAGCAAGGGTAGAGTCTCTCTGCTGAAGGAAGTGTTGCAGCGCCTGCAAGCCTCCAGTGTGTGGGATCTTAGTGTACAAGCTCTCCACATCAAAAGTGGCCAGCAGGGTGCCCTCTGGGATCCTTCCTAAGCCCTCTATCAATGAGATCATGTGACTAGTGTCTTTGACATAAGATGGGAGATTCTCAACCATCCGTTTAATGTGGTAATCCACAAATGTACAAATATTGGATGTGACAGAGTCGATGGCTGCTACAATGGGTCTTTCTGGAGAAGGAGACACTTGTTTGTGTAATTTAGGGACGGTATAGAAAGTTGGTATCTTGGGAAATTTCACACATAGAAATTCAACTTCTGTTTTAGTGATTTGTCCTGATTCCACACAGCATTCCACTGTGGATGAGATATTTTGCTGGAATTCCAGGGCTGGGTCACCATTCAGTTTGCGATAGAAGTCACTTTCAGATAGTTGTCAGTGACATTCATTCAAATAGTCACATTTGTTTTGTACACAAATTCCTCCTGCATTGTCACATTTTTTTATGATAATCGAAGGATCTGACTTTAAGTCCTTAAGAGCCATTCTCTCGTCTCTACTCAGATTATAGTAGGATTTGTGTTTCTGTTTGTCTTTCAGTAAGTAACCTACATCATTTTCAACAATCCTACAGAAGGTTTCTATGGATGCATTACGTTTGGAGGGGGGGGGGGTACAAACAAACTTTTTGCTCTAAATGTGGTTCTCTCAGAGTTCTCAGGTACCTCGACTGGGTTAATGGCTCCATCTCCTCCTTGACTCACGGTAGGACAGGTAAATTGGCTTGTCTCTTCTGTTTTTTGGTTTCTTGTGCTCAGAGTCTTGCCAGAGATATATTAGTCCGTTGTTCTTATCTTCCAAATTGCGTTTATACTTCTTGATTTTCCTCTCCTTCAGTTCGCTCGTAATCTTAGTCTGAAGGTCAGCGTTACTCTTAATGAGATCATCCAGTTTAATAGGGTCATTAAGCTCGTCTCGTAGAGCTTTCTGTGGATTTTCAACTGAGGTTGCTATCTCGATAATATCCTTTTTAAGTTGTTCAATGATCAGAGTCGTCAGGTCCAATGAACATTTATTTAGTATAGCACACAATAGTTAAAAAACATTCACCTAGTGGTCCATGTAACCATTTACACAACTATTTATCAGTATTATGGCTTGGGGGTAGAAGCTGTCTTGGAGCCCGTTGGGCTGAAAGCCGATGCTCTCATCACTAAGCTAAAGATCCTGGGACTAAACACCTCCCTCTGCAACTGAATCCTGGATTTCCTGACGGGCCGCCCCCAGGTGGTGAGGGTAGGCAACAACACATCTGCCATGCTGATCCTCAACACGTTGGCCCCTCATGGGTGCGTGCTTAGTCCACTCCTGTACAGCCAGTTCACCCACGACTGCGTGGCCAAGTACGAGTCCAACACCATCATTAAGTTTGCTGACGACATAACGGTGGTAGGCCTGATCACTGACAACGATGAGACAGCCTATAGGGAGAAGGTCAGAGACCTGGCAGTGTTGTGCCAGGAAAATCAACCTCTCTCTAAACGAGATCAAAATAAAGGAGATTGTTGTGGACTACAAGAAAAGGAGGACCGAATACACCCCCATTCACATTGATGGGGCTTTAGTGGAGCGGGTCGAGAGTTTCAAGTTCCTTGGTGTCCCCATCACCAACAAACTATCATGGTGGTCCAAACACACACAGGTTGCATCACCGCCTGGTATGGCAACTGCTCAGCATCCGACCGTAAGGCACTACAGAGGGTAGTGGGTAGAGCCCAGCGCATCACTGGGGCCAAGCTTCCTGCCATCCAGGACCTATTTACTAGGCGGTGTCAGAGGAAGGCCCAAAAAATGGTCAAAGACTCCAGTCACCCAAGTAATAGACTGTTCTCTCTGCTACCGTACGGCAAACAGTACCGGAGCGCCAAGTCTAGGTCCAAAAGGTTCCTTAACAGCTTCTACCCCCAAGCCATAAGACTGAAGAACATTTATTCAATTGGCCACCTGAACTATTTGCATTGACCCCCTCCCTCCCCCTTTTGTTTTTACAAATACAATTTGATTAGATTTGACTTGAAACTGTTGAGCATAAAAACTCTGCAGTGTTGCAGTTCTTGACACAAACCGGTGCGCCTAGCTCCTACTACCATACCCGTTCAAAGGCACTTACATTTTTTGCCTTGCCCATTTAACCTCTGAATGGCACACATACACAGTTCATGTCTCAATTGTCTCAATGCTTAAAAATCCTTCTTTAACTTGTCTCCCCTCTTTCATCTACACTTATTGAAGTGGATTTAACAAGTGACATCAATAAGGGATCGCCTGATCGCCTTTCAACTGGATTCGCCTGATCAGTCTATGTCATGGAAAGAGCAGGTGTTCTTGATGTTTTGTATACTTAGTGTATATTTTTATTCTGGACTCTCGTCCAAAAGCTACACACCGCATATTTATTTCTATACTTGACATAGCTCACTCTAGTATACTCCCAGTTTATTAGGTACACCACCCCGTTCATGAAAATGGTTAGCTCCTACAGAAAGTGAGTCACATGGCCATGGCTTGCTATTTATACCAGGCAGACAGGCATCGAGGCATTCAGTTACTGTTCGATTGAACGTTAGAATGGGCAAAACGAGTGACCTAAGTGACTTTGAGAGTGGTATGATCGTCGGTGCCGGGCCCGCCGGTTCCAGTATCTCAGAAACGCCCGGCCTCCTGGGCTTTTCACACACAACAGGGTCTAGGGTTTGCAGAGAATGTTGCGACAAACAAAACACATCCAGTCAGCGCTATGTCCTGTGGGCGATAAAATCACATTGATGAGATTTCGAAGGAAAATGGCAAGAGTCGTGCAAGCTAATAGGCGGGCCACAAACAGGCAAATAACAGCACAGTACAACAGTGGTGTGCAGAGCGGCATCTCGGAACGCACAACTCGTTGGTTCTTGTCACGGATGGGCTACTGCAGCAAACGACCACACCGGTTTCCACTCCTATCAGCTAAAAACAATAAGAAGCGGCTCTAGTAGGATCAGCAACACTGGACAATTGAGGAGATGAAAAACATTGCCTGGTCCGGCAAATCCCGGTTTATTATACTGTCTGCTCCAACTCCTCTCCAGAGCCCAAAGAGACCATTAAATGAACCCATCCCTCTTCCTGGAACACATCTAGCCCACTTTGAGTCTGACTGCAGTAAGCTTTCCCACGACGACATGGTGAACCTGTATAACAGCATTCTGACTACTACCCTAAATATCACTGCTCCAGAAAAAACATGAAAGTAACCTCACAACACTCTTCACCCTGGTTCACTGATGAACTGCGCTAAAAGAAGACTCTTGGCCGTAAGCTTGAGATGCGTTGGAGGAAGGATGGCCTCACTGCCCATCTACTGGCCCACAAAGACCACCAAGCAAGCTACTATGCCTCCTTAAGCACAACCAGCCTTCTACTCCACCACGATTGACAAGATCAAAGATAACCCTAGAACCTTGTTCTCAACCATCAACCGCCTTCTCAACTCTGCAAACTCATGCCCTCTTGCAGCCTCATTTGAGCAGTGTAATCGCTTGCTGTGCAGTCAATCATCTTTAAAATGAAGGCCACCACTTGC
Source organism: Oncorhynchus nerka (assembly GCF_034236695.1). NCBI lineage: Eukaryota > Metazoa > Chordata > Actinopteri > Salmoniformes > Salmonidae > Oncorhynchus > Oncorhynchus nerka. The sequence continues at coordinate 12,382,390 of NC_088424.1, read as the reverse complement.
TCCCTTGACCCTATCCCTACATCCTTACTCAAAACCTGCTCATCTAACCTGCTTCAGTTTGTCACCACCCTCATCAACAAGTCCCTGCTGCCCGGGGAGGTACCTTACTGAGGAAACTCAACTTTGGCCATGACATCCTATCCAACTACAGGCCCATCTCCAACCTCCCCTTCCTATCAAAAGTACCGGAGAAAGTAGTTGCAAACCACCTTCAAACAGCTGTACAAAGTTTTCCAGTCTGGTTTCCGGCCCTTGCACAGCACTGAAACAGTTCTAGTGAACGTTACCAGCGACCTACTGATAGCTTTGGATTTGAGATCACTTTGCCTCCTCCTCTTAAATCTCAGTGCTGCCTTTGACACCATTGACCACAGCATCCTCCTGCCGTGTCTCAGAGAGCACACCGCAGTGCTCCTCCTACCTCTCCAACAGGAAGCGATACATCCCCATTGGAGAGTCCAGGTCGGAGGAGTCTACAGTCACATGCGGTGTACCACAGGGGTCAGAGCTGTGACCTATTCTAGATGCTCCCTCTCAGCCAAATCCTCAGAAACTATAACTATAACTTCCACCACTACAATGACGATACCCAAGTATATATTAACACCAAACTGGACACCATCTCAGCCCTATCAAAAGTTGGCAGCTGCCTAGATGACATCAGGGCATGGATGAAAGAGAACTTCCTCCAACAGCAACATGACTGAGGCTATGCTTATTGGGACACCCAAGCTGGTTACCAGTGCTAGAAACATCTGCCCTACAATTGACTGTAAAGCCATCCATATGTCCTCTGTCATCTCCAACCTGTGAGTCAAGTTTGATCCTGCTTTGTCATTTGATGCCCACATAAAACATAACTGCAAAACATATTTTTTCCATCTAAAAAACATCGCCCAGCTCAAACCATCGCTCTCCCAGCCAGATGCAGAGAAACTCGTCCACGCCTTCATCTTCTCTCGGATCAACTACGGCAACGCTCTGTTTGGGGGCCTTCCAGCCGAATCACTTCAGAGGCTACAACTTCTCCAGAATAGTGCTGCTAGAGTCCTAACCAGGACCAAAAAGTCATCCCACATCACTCCCTTCTTTGCTGAACTCCACTAGCTACTGGCCAACTATAGGATTGACTTTAAAATCCTCCTCCTCTTGTTTAAAGCCTTGAATGGATTGATTCCCACCTACAACAGCAACCTAATTTTTTATCAAAGAGCCACCTTGCACTATCCACTCCAGGAATTCACCACTGCTTCAAGTCCCGAAGACACATCTCTGTACTAATGGGGACTGGGCATTCTACTGCCTTCCTCCTCGGCCTATGGAATGCTCTCCCTGACCATCGGAGACCACTCCATCCATTAGAACTTTTAAAATGAGCCTTAAAACACATTTCTACAAACTGCCTTTCTTATAGTCCTAATCTGGAAAGTCATTTTAGCACCTAGCCTACTATTGCTTTTTCCTGCCTTGGTACTAAATGTATGATGTTTTTATAGTTTTTGCTGTAATTTATTTGTTCATTATTTTTTGCCTATGTAGAGCTTTGAGATAACACTGTAATTAAAAGCGCTTTACAAATTAAATGTATTATTATTATTTTTATTTTTTATTATATCATACACCAGTTTAAATATTCAAAACAAAAAAACTTGAAATAGAAATGAAGTTATTCTGAATGATATTTTATTCCATGCATTTTTGTTTAGCTTTTTTTTTTAAATGCCTTTTTAAATAAATAATCTCAATAGTCTGCTTTCCCTCCATCCAACTCCAAGAAGATGACATCATGTAGTTATAGGGAGGTCATAGACTGGTCATGGATTCTGTGTTGCATCGTGCCCAAGAACAGCCCTTAGCCGTGGTATATTGGCCATATACCACATCCCCTCGTGCATTATTGCTTAAGTAAAAACAGAGTATAAACCTGCTTTATTTAGATTTCTAATTCTATTTGGCTATTGGTGCTTGGATAGTGTAACACAAATACGTATGGCATGTGTGTGTGTTTGTGCTGTTGATATTCCTTTTCGGGAATATCAACATTATATTCATGTATTTAAACATGATTTTTTTTACATGATACTGTACAATCAATACGATCCTCATTCAGCCCTCCTCTTCAAACTGTGATATCCCAGTGCCCTCTAGTGGTAGAAATAAAATGTGCGTTTCAGTCAGACATATTTTGGTGGTGACCATATACTACCAGTACATTAGTAGGCTGTAATACATAATGCATTCACACATCAACCACCATCACTCCCAGACCTTGGAGCTGTATGTCTATGACACAACAATGATGAAGGCTCATTACTGTGAGGAGCACATTCAAGTAGTAATGGGTGAAACTGTCCCTAATCAGAGCTGGGATTGGGCAGTTGACAAAACTAAAGGGCTCTATTCAACCAGATCTGCTTTGGCCGACATCCGCATAACGGTTGTTTTTTGCAGTGTCAGAGGTGGAACTGCGTTAGAGCTGCCATATCCACAAGTAGCTCCTGATGTTAAACCTAAAGCGGACATTGCCATTGGCTGCATGGAGACGCATTAGTAGAAATTCGTAAGAGCAGCTGCTCACTGTGTTGGCTATCGCCGGTAACACTTGATCTGATTGAATCTAAGGCCAGGATCAGTAAAGTCTAGATATGTTCAAATCTATAAACACACACAATATTCATTTCAAGCATTAGCAGTGTTTTATTGCATTGTCAGAGCACGTAAGCGTTGCATAAAGTGTTACAGCCTTTCCCATCCAAATTACAGCAAGCATTTGGTCAGATTGTTGTGATAGCAATAGGCAGAAGCATAGTTAGCAGCAGTAGCAATAGCAACATTGACAGAGATGATTTAGCCGAGTGGTGCAAAGCGTTTGGAGGGGATGCGGAGTTGTCAGATACAGGTCATGGAGAGGTCAAGCCGGGCTCACAGGCGAGGTCGTAGGTCAGGCCTTGGGGTCGGCATAGAGCAGAAAGCCGGTGAAGGTGCTGTCGTCTTCGCTGCTGGAGTAGACTCCGTTCCAGTCCCTCAGCGTCTCTAGCCATACCTGGTCCCCTGATGCCAGACGCAGCAGAGCCAGGTTGGACGCCTGGTCGATGTCCTGACCGTACAAGGAGTCACGCGTCCGCAGCTTCTTCACGCCGTTAATCACCAGTGCGGCGCGCAGGGGCCGGTTGCGCACGGTGATGTGGTAGGAGAACACGTAGACCCCGGGGTGGGTGCAATTGAACTTGCTGAGCATTGGGTCCCAGTGTTCCTCTTCGTTGTAGAGGACCTTGTCGAACTTGACGGGAAGGCCTGGAGGGGGGAAGGACTTGCTGGGGAAGAGGCCCACGCTGAAGGCAGATCGTATCTGCTCTGCGGTCTCCCCCTGCGGGCCCTTGGGACCCCGCACACCTCGTGGGCCCTTGGGGCCTTTCTCTCCTTTCGGCCCAGGCATGCCCCTCAAGCCTGGGGGCCCCCGAGCCCCTGCCTCCCCTTTCCCTCCTGGGGAGCCTAGCTGACCCCTCAGACCTACAGGCCCTGGTAGACCATTGGTTCCATTTACTCCCGGGGGTCCCACCAACCCCCTCGGCCCAGGGGGGCCAGGCAAGCCCGCCTCCCCTTTCTCTCCCTTCTCGCCAGTTGGACACTCCCCCATCTCTCCCTTTTGGCCATTCTGTCCCATTGGGCCAGTCAGCCCGGAGGGACCTGCAGGGCCTATTTTACCCAGGTCACCTTTCTCGCCCTGGGTCCCATTCCACCCAGGCTTTCCCCTTTCTCCCAGATCTCCTTTCAAGCCAGGGAGGCCTGTTTCTCCTTTTTCTCCTTTGGGGCCCAAGTCACCTGTGAGAATGAAATTAGTCACTTACTGTTGCAAGAAAGTATTTGATAGTGAAACAACAGTTGACATTCAGTCTAATAAGATGACTGTTCTCCCCTAATAGAGTGTGGTCTTCTAGCAATAGCATTATACTAGAGCTACTCTGCCTCCACACATTACTCTGATGACACCTAGCGAACATTGTATACCTTTCGGTCCCTCTTTTCCAAGTATCCCTGGAGCACCAGGCATCCCCGTGTCTCCTTGATCGCCTTTGTCACCTATCAAATAGAAAGAGAAAGGGATTGGTATCTTAAACGTGTGGGTATAGATATCAGTCCCCGGCATTAATGCTCCATTTTAGATCAAAGTTACAGATTTGTTGAAATCAGCACCAGAAAGCGACGTGTTCAATAACGAGATAACAGATAGCATAGTAGCTAACGCTTTGGGCAATAAATGTAGAAACCAAGATTACATTCTTTAAACACCTACACCACTTTTCTTTAGCTTGAAAGATGATGACCAGAGCTTACCCATGATGTTGAACAACGATGTAAGTCAATAAGTCCTCCTTTCTTTTAGTCAGAGTATGATATATTTGGGCTTGAAGTGACAAATCTGAACTGCCCACTTTGTGAAAATCCGTGTAAATGCGGTGTCTTTTCCTATGATATGAAATACAAATCATTTTCTGTCTAGGTTTCAATTCAGGGCTGGGTTTTGTTTTAATGTTACCACCCACCAGCATGGAATTGTTTATGAATCAGAAACAGCTTCAAAGTTATTCCTCTTTGTGACTGAGATGATTGTGTGTTTCTGCACCTCCACATTCTTTACCAGAAAATGTGTCACTTATTTTTAAGCTAGTCTGTATTAAAAAAACATATATACACACTACTGTTCAAAAGTTTGGGGTCACTTCGAAACGTCCTTGTTTTTGAAGGAAAATCACATTTTTTGGTCCATAAAAATAACATAAAATTGATCAGAAATACAGTGTAGACACCGTTAATGTTGTAAATGACTACTGTAGCTGGAAACGGCTGATTTCTTATGGAATATCTACATAGGCATACAGAGGCCCATTATCAGCAACCATCACTCCGATGTTCCAATGGCACGTTTATCATTTTAAAAGACAAATTGATCATTAGAACACCATTTTGCAATTATGTTAGCACTGCTGAAAACTGTTGTACTGATTAAATAAGCAATAAAAATGTATTTCTTTAGGCTAGTGGAGTATCTGGAGCATCAGCAATTGGGTTCGATTACAGGCTCAAAATGGCCAGAAACAAAGAACTTTCTTCTGAAACTCGTCAGTCTATTCTTGTTCTGAGAATTGAAGGCTATTCTATGCGAGAATTTGCCAAGAAATGGAAGATCTCTTATAACGCTGTGTACTACTCCTTTCACAGAACAGCGCAAACTGGCTCCAACCAGAATAGAAAGAGGAGTGGGAGGCCCCGGTGCACAACTGAGCAAGAGGACAATTACATTAGAGTGTCTAGTTTGAGAAACAGACGCCTCACAAGTCCTCATCTGGCAGCTTCATTAAATAGTACCCTCAAAACACTAGTCTCAACGTCAACAGTGAAGAGGCGTCTCCAGGATGCTGGCCTTCTAGGCAGAGTTGCATAGAAAATGACATATCTCAGACTTGCCAATAAAATAAAATATTAAGATGGGCCAAAGAACACAGACACTGGACAGTTGAACTCTGCCTAGAAGGCTAGCATTCCGGAGTCGCCTCTTCACTGTTGATGTTGAGATTGGTGTTTTGCAGGTACTATTTAATGAAGCTGCCAGTTGAGGACTTGTGAGGCGTCTCTTTGGAAGATGCCAAAACTATGGAGATAACATTAGCTAACGAGATAAGGTTAGCAAGATGGCTAGCTAGCTAAATAAGGTTAGACAGATGACTAGCTAGATAAGGTAAGCATGCTAGCTAGCTACACTGACAGCTGTCATTGCCATCTTTGATTTTTATCATCTCCACGTGGAAATTCCCACACCTAATTCATGAATATGTATAAATAGCCTTCCTCATTTTTCGGAGGTGAAACCAAAATGGGCATTTCCTCTCTAGGTCAGGAAATGACGTCGAAACAGTGGCCTCTGTGGGGGTCCTTTAAAAGTTGTATTTGAGAGTTGGCAAGCTAACCTTTATCTCCTTCAAGTCCAGTAGCTCCAGGCATACCATCCAGTCCAGGAGGTCCCATGAGTCCCACATCACCTTTCTCTCCAGGTACACCTGAAAGAAGACAGGGGGAAGGAGGGAAGAGCAGAGGTAGGGGGGTTGGGGATATGAGGAGCTATTAAGGATATGAGGAGCCGCCTCAAAGCAGAAGGGACCAAAACACAACCGCAGAGGGAGGGATACATTTCTCTAATGAGCCTCCATACACACACACAACATACTGTATGCAAGCACACCAAACACAGACTACGAGTTATGGTCACTATCCAGTACAGTCACAATCCCTATGTATACTTAAGGTCATCTGTACTAAAATCAACACAATTTATATATATTTTTTTCTTTTTCTTTTTTTACCCATTTTTTCTCCCAAATTTCATGGTATCCAATTGTTTTAGTAGCTACTATCTTGTCTCATCGCTACAACTCCCGTACGGGCTCAGGAGAGACGAAGGTTGAAAGTTATTTAAAGGTAAGCACAGAGTGCTTCATTTGAGGTCACTCCGATACACAACCCAACCAAGCTTCTTAACACAGCGCGCATCCAACCCGGAAGCCAGCCGAGGAAGGAAGGACGCCGGAGGAAACACCGTGCACCTGGCAACCTTGGTTAGCACGCACTGCGCCCGGCCCGCCACAGGAGTCGCTGAGACAAGGACATCCCTACCGGCCAAGCCCTCCCTAACCCGGACGACGCTAGGCCAATTGTGCGTCGCCCCATGGACCTCCCGGTCACGGCCGGTTACAACAGAGCCTGGGCGCGAACCCAGAGTCTCTGATGGCACAGCTGGCGCTGCAGTATAGATCCCTTAACCACTGCGCCACCCGGGAGGCCGCCAATTTATATTCTTTAGTCTACCTGGAAGACCCCTCTCCGCTCCAGGCCCTGGGGGCCCCCTCTCCCCTGGGGGCCCCACAGGGCCCTTTTCAGGCGGGCAGCACTCGCAGACATTTAAGTAGCAGTGGCTGTAGTCCAGGGTGTAGTTTCCCATGCCGGCTCCAGGGAGCGCCATGGAGTCTGTGTGGAACTCTGTGGGGTAGGCGTCGCCTGCGTAGGTGGTGCTGTCAGTGGGGGACAAGGAATAGGCGTCCGTCATGGTATCCTCTGTGGTCTCGTCGGTGCCCAGGCTACTGGAGGGGGCCATGGTGGTGGTGGTCTGCCTGAAGCCCAGACGGGCCGGCTGGTCGCCACCTCCTCCCCCTCCTCCGGTACCACCTCCGCGAGGGGGCTTCTTGGTATTCTGAGGCTTTGGTCTGCGGGTTGTTCTGGTTGCGGACGACTGGGTCGCCATCAAGACTACCGCTAGCAGGGTTGTGAGAATGGCGAGCAAACGAAGAGAGGGCATGTCAGCGGCTTTTGGTGTGCATTGATCTGAGAAGTGGAGAGAGAGAGAATAAACATAGATGAAGGTAGTAAATCACATTTAGTAACAAGTAGCTATAAGTTCATGAACAATTCTGAGGACTGGCCTAAACAAAAAAGTTACCTCACATACAAAGTGACCTCAAATGAAGCACTCTGTGCTTACCTTTAAATTAAATGGTTTGCTGTTCACTCCATTCCCTGCATTTGGTGATTTCAACAACAAAACTCTTCCCTTTTATTGTGTCTGCTATCCTCTTGCCTCCGTAGCTTGACCAATGAGAGGAGACCAAGGGATACACTGGGATTTGGAGGAAGGGTGGGTTGGCACGGACACAAGGTGAGAACCTGAGGGATATGGTCATGATGTGCTAGAATAACATACTACAACACAGGACTTTCTTTCCTTTCACCTTGGGTCTTTGTGATGTGTGATATGATGTTCTATATGGCTGCCACAAACAGACATGCATGCGCACGAACACACACGCAGACACACACGCACACACACACACCTGTTAGTAATGGATCATACCCCATATGAGATGGTGGCAGGACCGTACGGTCAGGCATCAGGGCGACCACACCACATTGGCACCGCCTCAAAGCGGAATGGACCAAAACACAACCGCAGAGGGAGGGATACATTTCTCAAACGAGCCTCCATAACCACCTTGATCTAACATCCCACCAACCTTTAGGAAACCCAGTACTGCTGACTTTTACAACTCCTCTCAGAGGGCTTTATGGGTAGGATGTCAACCCTCTACCTTGACACCGGATGAGGTGTGGTTTGAGGTTTGAAGTTTGAACCCCCTCCGATGCTGTACTGTGGCCTCGTCTGTGAAACCAACACCAGCAGTCAATATTTGCATGTGCTCCTCTGAAGCTGTAGGTGCCTCATGACAGGTTCCTACTCAAGGCTCTGATGAAGGTCTCCTACGCCGAAACATGACCCTGCTTGATTGTCCCGTGAATGAAGTCATGATCAATGCAGACACAGAGTGCAACTTTTTCTTCATTTTTAATGGGATAGTCACCTGGAGAGGTGTTCTGAGGTAAGAGTTTTTTGGGAGGTTGGGTACATGTATCCTTAAATGGCTTTAGATCTGTAATCACATTCTCAATGTGCTTTTTTCTGAATGTCCACAAGCCGTGAGCTTACAGATTTGGGGTAGGCCGCAACTATGTTCTTCATTCAACAGAGAGGGAGAGAATCAACCAAAGGAAGTTAAGATAGAGAGACCTTTGTTCAACAAATCTAGGCTCACATTTGATATCCAGCGGCTGTTGCCTTAAGATCTTATTCTTGAAAGTGAGAACATCTGATGAATATGCATGTGTGACCATTGTGTGGCGCAAAATTGCAGTGAATTCTCTGGGTTCGACCAATTCTGTCTTGTGGAGTGAAACCTGCAGACCCAAAGGCCCTCCAGGAAATGAGTTTGACACCCCAAATCCCCCAATATATATCCCAATGAGAGCTTGGTAATAATTTGGTCCATTTATAGCCTGGCTGACCCTTAACTCAAAATCTTCCCGACTTCAGAGTCTGGAAAGGCTCCAGGATGTTGTGAGCAAGATTAGTTGATCCTTACTGATTACTTTGTCACTTAAACACCAACATAGACAGAAACATACAGCCCCCGAGCGCTGCCCCCTTCCAATACAATTGATGGACCCCCCCCCCCCATGGACAAAACACTTTGAGAGAACCAATCAAAGCTCAAATCAAATCAGATTGTATTTGTCACATACAAAATTTTAGCAGATGGTATTGTGGGTGTAACGAAATGCTTGTGTTTCTAGCTCCAACAGTGCAGTAAAATCTAACAATTCACAACAATACACACAATACACACATCCTAAAAGAATGGAATTAAAGAATATATAAATATTAGGATGAGCAATGTCAGAGTGGCATAAACTAAAATACAGTATAATAGAATACAGTATATACAGTTGAAATTAGTAAAGCAGTATGTAAAGAGTATTTAAACATTATTAAAGTGACTAGTGTTCCATTATTAAAGTGGCCAGTGATTTCAAGTCTATGTTTATGGGGCAGCAGCCTCTAAGGTGCAGGGTTGCGTAACCAGGTGGAAGCCAGATATTGATGGCTATTTAACAGTCTGATGGCTTTGGGATATAAGCTGTTTTTCAGTCTCTCTGTCCCAGCTTTGATGCACCTGTACTGACCTCACCTTCTGGATGATAACAGGGTGAACAGACAACTTCTGTACGAATACTGCACTAACAACGGGCTCCTTTCCAGACCAGTGTGTCACAGTTCTCTCTCTCACTGTGTCAGTCGCGTCAGCCAGGCTACCCATGCTACATTACATAGTGCTAAAAAAGTGTGTATTCACATGGTATATACACTGAGTGTACCAACCATTAGGAATACTTTCCTAATTTTGAGCTGCACCCCCTTTTGCCCTCAGAACAGCTTCACTTTGTCGGGGCATGGACTCTACGAGACCTTGAAAGCGTGCAACAGGGATGCTGGCCCATTTATTTATTTAACCTTTATTTAAAAGGCAAGTCAGTTAAGAACAAATTATTATTTACAATGACGGCCTAACAAGAGGCAAAATGCCTCCTGAAAGGACGGGGGCTTGGGATTAAAAATGTAAAAATACAATATAAATATAGGACAAAACACACATCACAACAAGAGAGACAACACAACACTACATAAAGAGAGACCTAAGGCAACAACATAGCACGGCAGCAACACATGACCCACACAGCATGGTAGCAACACAACATGACAACAACATGGTAGCAACACAACATGGTAGCAGCACAAAACAAAGTACAAACATTATTGGGCACAGACAACAGCACAAAGGGCAAGAAGGTAGAGACAACAATACATCACATAAAGCAGCCGCACTTGTCAGTAAGAATGTCCATGATTGAGTCTTTGAATGAAGAGATTGAGATAAAACTGTCCAGTTTGAGTGTTTGTTGCAGCTCGTTCTAGTCGCCAGCTGCAGCGAACTGAAAAGAGGAGCCCATGTTGCTTCCACTGCTTCCCACAGTTGTGTCATGTTGGCTGGATGTCCTTTGGGTGGTGGACCATTGTTGATACACATGGGAAGCTGTTGAGTGTGAAAAACCAGTGGTTGACTTGGGCAGGAGCTCACTGGAGCAGAGTACCGGCACCTCAAATGTTCTACTGCTGGAGCTCTGGTTCCTCTTATAGAATACTAGCTCAAAAGTTTAGTGGAGCTCCTGCACCTAAATATAAACAGCACCGGCACACAAAATGAGTACCGTGAAATGAGTACCGTGAAATGAGTATTGTGAAAAACCCAGCAGCGTTGTAGTTCATGACACACTCAATCCGGTTCGCTTGGCACCTACTACCATACCCAGTTCAAAGGCACTTAAATATTTTGTCTTGCCACATTCACCCTCTGAATGGCACACATACACAATCCATGTCGCAATTGTCTCAAGGCTTGAAAATCCTTCTTTAACCTGTTTCCTCCCCTTCGACTTCACTGATTGAAGTGGATTTAACAGGTGACATTAATGTCACGAGATTCACCTGGTCAGTCAATGTCATGGAAAGAGCATGTTTTGTGCACTCAGTGTAGGCCAGTATTACAGCATAGGTTCACATTGTTGCAACGTAATCATATAATCATTTGGAACAAATAAATATATTTTTATTTATATATCATATATATATATATATATATATTTCAATATCAACTGTTTTGATTATGCAGAGGTCGTTGATTCACAAGCCCTCACTGTCAGCCCTAGATATGGAAACACAATTTCCCTAGTATTATATGGATGTATACACTAGTGAAACACCGGCGTTACAGTCGAAAAGCAGTTTAGAGGGACAATTTGTATTTCACCTCAATAAGAGACAAAGGGAAATGTGTTTCAGACACCAGAGGGCTACAAGACAACATTACTTGTGGTACTGTTTAAGGTTAGTGTTCAGTGGTCACTAAGCCTTTCCCCGACAGCCACCAATGTGCATCCCAACACCAACACACCTGACACCTGATACCCAAGTATCAGTTGAATAGCCCTAACATTTCAATAAAAACATTTAATGATAATACAACTCTACAGTTAATGACATTTTAGTAAGCAGACCGGACTGAAATGTGTCATATTCCTCAAGAAAACTAAATAAGCCTACTGGAATAAAATGAAAGCTATATTTAAGAAATAATGAATAATAAGGCTATTCCCTCACTTGCTGCAAGTGTTGTGATGATCCATCAGGACGTTCTGCCGCAGCTGCGCACGCTGTCATCCCAGACTAGAGTTGAAAACTGAGGGAGGGGGGGAAGGGGGGATGTTGTTGATGCGGATGAGTAGAAGCTGAATAGGAGCATTTCCCACACGAGAAACGGGGTAAAGGCAAAAAGAGGCCACCAAACCCATACGTCGCCCCCGGTGACAACTCCTCACATTCCGCTGGGTCTTCGCCCGTTATTCGCGAAGCCTGCAATGGGCTACAGACGAAAGCGGATTCATAACGGGTTTTTTTGTCGGCAGATCCTCTTGCAGCAGCTGTCCTTCAGAGAGCCAGGAGGACAGTCTCGCGTGTATATTTCAAGACAGCGGGCCTAGTTTCTTCTTCGCTCTTCACTTCATTGTGGCTATATTCGGCTGAGTAAATCCTGGGAATACATTGACCATTTAAATCCAATTAGATATATTTATAGCAGTTCTGACATCAGACATTTATATGGTGGACGTTTTTTATTGTCCCATTGAACGGATATAATGGAGTGAATTGCACGAGGGGAGCGAGAGTCAGTAGTTTTCTTGCGTGTGATGATAGGAGACACAATGACGCTGTTGTCTCTTTTGGGTCGGATCATGCGTTATTTCCTCCTGAGGCCAGAGACATTGTTTCTGCTATGCATTAGCTTGGCCTTATGGAGTTACTTCTTCCACACGGACGAGGTGAAAACCATCGTCAAGTCTAGCCGGGATGCGGTGAAGATGGTGAAGGGGAAAGTGGCGGAGATAATGCAGAACGACAGGTTGGGGGGGCTGAGCGTCCTAGACGCGGAGTTCTCCAAAACCTGGGAGTTCAAAAATAACAATGTAGCTGTGTACTCCATTCAGGGGCGGCGTGACCACATGGAGGACCGCTTCGAGGTGCTCACGGACATCACCAACAAGAGTCATCCGTCTATATTCGGGATATTTGACGGTCACGGTGGTGAGGTATGTATCAAAGGTGTGGGTGTCTTTCAAAAACACAGCCTAAAATAGGCCTGAACGGTCAGCATCATTATCATTTTCCTCGGAGTTGGCCATTTTAGGGAATGGGAATTTTAATCTAGATTGGCAATCCGCGGCCTCAAATCAATTTAAGAGTATATGCATTGATTTTATTCGATCTCAATTGATCTCAAAACCAACATGGCTAAACGTGAAAAACCCTGTTAATTCCTCATTGATTTATTTAATTCATACTAACAACTTCCATAAATATTTGTCCAGTGGAGTATTTGCATATGATCTCAGTGGTCATTGTGCCATAGTATGTATTAGAGATAAGAAACCTCAAAATACTCATCGTTTAATTAACCGCAAAATACTCATCGTTTAATTAAGAAGACACGTAAAAAAAATCCCCTCAGTGAGGGAGACATGACATGCACTACTCTGATTTAGGCACTTTCTCCTGTATTCCTGACCATGGATTGGTTCTACAAAATGTATCCCCCATATTTATTCCTCTGGCAGATAAACATGCCCATTTGAAACAATTCAGAGTGAAATATAGATCTAACCTTCTTCTGAGCGTATTCAAATGAGAAATCAGTCCTGGGCCAAATCAAGTTAACTGGCAGTCTTTCAGACAATTGAGAAACAGATGTACTCAATTAATAAAGCTAAATCAAGCTACTTTTTACGCTCTATCTTTGACTCTGCTGGTGATCCTTCAAAATTTTGGAAAACAGTAAACGCACTGAAGCGTACACATTCCTCTTCTTCCCTGCCTCAGCAAGAATGGCATAAGTGATGCTTTTAATCATCATTTTATCTCGGCAGGCTTTTTATTTGAGTGAAACGGTGGTTTAATTGACCCTGGTCAGTCATTCGACTGCTCTTCCCTCTGCCAGCCTCTAGCTGACTCGACGGTTAACCAGTCAACTTCTAGTGAATCTTTGTTTTCATTTCAACAATTTACTATCTGTGATGGGCTAGATGCTTTGCTTAAGATTGATGCAAAAAAAGGGTCTTCCCCAAACTGTTACCACAAAGTTGGAAGCACAGAATCCTCTAGAATGTCATTGTATGCTGTAGCGTTAAGATTTCCCTTCACTGGAACTAAGGGGCCTAGCCCGAACCATTGAAAACAGCACCAGACCATTATTCCTCCTCCACCAACCTTTACAGTTGGCATTATGTATTGGGACAGGTAGTGTTCTCCTGGCATTCACCAAACCCAGATTAGTCCGTCGGACTGCCAGATGGTGAGCGATTCATCACTCCAGAGAACGCGTTTCCACTGCTCCAGTCCAATGGTAGCGAGCTTTACACCACTCCAGCTGACATTTGGCATTGCACATGGTGATCTTAGGATTGTGTGCGGCTGCTCAGGTATGGAAACCCATTTCATGAAGCTCCTGACTAACAGTTCTTGTGCTGACAGACAATTTGTACGCGCTTCATCACTCGGCGGTCCCGTTCTGTGAGGTTGTGTGGCCAACCACACAGTGAGCCGTTGTTTCTCCTAGATGTTTCCACTTCACAACAACAGCACTTACAGTTGACCGGGGCAGCTCTAGCAGGACAGAAATGTGATGAACTGACTTGTTGGAAAGGTGACATCCTATGACGGTGCCACGTTGAAAGTCACTGAGCTCTTCAGTAAGGCCATTCTACTGCCAATGTTTGTCTATGGAGATTGCATGGCGGTGCGCTCGATTTTATACACCTGTCAGCAACGGATGTGGCTGAAATAGCCAAATCCACGTATTTGGTGTCCACATACTTTTGTATATACTGTATATTGTTGTTAAAAAGCTGAGAATAAAAATGGTACTTTTCTAAATTAATAGGTCCTGCCTTTCACAAAATAGTAGAAAGCAGATCATTCAGTCGACGTTCCTATTGGTCCCAGACTATGGCGAAGTCATCTATATGAACACAGCAGCCACTCCATTAAAGCCATTAGATGCAGTTTATCGTAGCGCACTGCGCTTAATTACAGGCAACAGTTTTAGTTACTCATCACTGCATTCTCTACCAGAAAGTTGGTTTTCCATCTTTTATGTCACGCACAGGATGATATATTGCTACATTTTCATTTATAAAGCCCTTTTATTAAAAAGTCCCACTGTGCCGATCATCTTTACTAAACTTTAGACATTCGAGTTACCACACCTGGTCTCAGGGATGGTTAACTCTGGAAACTCCTTTGGTCTCTACTGCGTTAACTGAAAGCTGGATTTACCTTTCTTGCATCTTATTTGTGAAACAACCTTCAAAATGTTCTTAAATTTGATGTTCTGGTGCCTCTCGGGCAATTCGGGACCTTATTACTGATGAATCAGTTTTTTTTTATGACCGTCTTTTCCTCTCTTTCTGCTTGCATTTTGTATTCACATTTTGACGTGTACTCTCTGTCATTTGAAGTCATTCAGGGCTCATCTGTAAAAGAGACCTTGGTCTCAGTAGGACTCCCTGATAAAATAAAGTGACTAAATAACATAGATATCTATGGTCATTACAGCGTTCTCATTTGGATTTGGAGTGAGAGGGGTCCAAACAAAACATGTTCCCACCCCAGCTTTCAGGATACATCAAACTAAAATCACTTCAAACAGAGAATAGTCTGGGGACATGCTAACCATGACCAGAATAAGAGTGAAGTTGAGTAGGCGGCATCTGAATCCTCTGCAATGCAATCGGTCATACAGTTTCCACTGGCCTATTCACTGTTTAGTGGGCCCTGTGTGTGCAGCCTACCAGTACCTTTTGGTGGAACTAGGATCACCCCCTTTGTGCTCCTTTTTGTTTTTCTTGTGATGTCATCAGCACAAATACATGGGAGTTGAATTGCGTATGCGCACAGAGAGGCTGCCTTTGAGGCTTTGTGTGTCACACACATGGGTGTGAACCTTTTCCCCCTTTTTCTGTCAAGGGTCAGTGAATTCCCAAAGGAGCCTCCAGACCACATGTCTGGTGAACCATCTGCCACTCCGGTGTCCTCAGTGAGCCTGGAGGCGGGATTCTCTTTCTCACCGACACTATTACACGCTATTACAAAGCTATTACAAAGCTATTACACACTATTACAAAGATATTATATACTATTGCAAAGCTATTACAAAACTATTACACACTATTTCAAAGACATTACAGAAAAGCCATATCTCTGTCCAGTGTCTGTGTTCTTTTGTCCATCTTAATCTTTTCTTTTTATTGGCCAGTCTGAGATATGACTTTTTCTTTGCAACTCTGCCTAGAAGGCCAGCATCCCGGAGTCGCCTCTTCACTGTTGACGTTGAGACTGGAGTTTTTAGGGTACTATTTAATGAAGCTGCCAGTTGAGGACTTGTGAGGCGTCTGTTTCTCAAACTAGACACTCGAATGTACTTGTCCTCTTGCTCAGTTGTGCACCGGGGCCTCCCACTCCTCTTTCTATTCAGGTTAGAGCCAGTTTGCGCTGTTCTGTGAAGGGAGTAGTACACAGTGTTGCACTTCTCTCGCAAGAAGCACTGCTGACTGGTGTAACAACAGAAATCTTACAAAGTCAAGATAGCTCATGGAAGACCTCTTTATAAGCTTCTAGAAACACAGAGTCAAGGAGAGTAGACAGTCTTTCGCTTCCACTTTTCTCTCCTATCAAGAAGCCGCTTGGTTTGATGAACCTCATGTTTGTGATCCTCTAAATCTGACTCAAAGGTCTGAGCAAAGGCAAACAGAAGCTCCTCATTCAAGGATGTTGTAGTCTTTGGGTTGAGAGACTGGACCCTTTGCATTATCTCGCAATTCTTCTTTGAAAAACGCCTCTGCAGCTCAGCTGTGAGACTGTCTCTTTCTGAACTGCAAGCCACTTGAGATGAACGTACGAGCCAGATACAAACTTATAAAGCTTCTGCAGGAGAGCAAAAAGAGTTAACTGCCTCAGGCACTGATTTTACAGCATCGACAAGAACCAAATTCAAACAATGTGCATTACAGTGCACATAAAATGCAAATCGCGCACTGTTTTTAATCCGTGCAGACACATCCGAATGCTTTTCGCTCGTGATGGATGCACCGTCATAGTCTTGCCCCACAAGATAATTTCTGCAGTCCAGACCATGTTTTTCAAGGCAATCAATTATCATTTTTGTGAGACCTGCTGCATCTAAGCTTTCAGCTGACTGAAAGTGTAAAAAGCTTTTGTGGATGGCCCCGTTGTAACAGTACCTCACAACTAAAGACATGTTTTCTTTAAATCTTTGGATTCATCTGCAATTACACTGAAAATGTCACTTTTTAAAAAAACTTCTCTTATTACTTCACTTTGTACCATCTCAGCTCAGCCCTCAACAACTTCCTTCTGGATTTGGTGACTTGTGGACTTAGCAGTGCCACATGCATTCATCTTCTTCTCTATGAGATGGGTCATGCTTTGCCATTTCTTCTAAGATTGTCCAAAAAAATTACCCTTGCCGTGATAGTCATCAGACTCTGGATGACCTCTCTGCACTATATTTTGAGTGTCAGTTAATAGGAGCATATCTGCAGTTGTTTTAATGTAAGTACAGTTTTCCTCAACTTTATTTTTCCGGTCCTCATTTATGACATCTAACATTGACGAGTTGCTGTCAATAGCCCTTTTTTCGGCTGATTCCAAGCATACATAGCATTGATATGATGCTCTGCCTTCGAATGGAGCTTAAACCCAGAATCTTTAAACAGAGCCTTTTTCCCAGTTACAAAACCCTGACTGTGTGTGAAGGCAGATTCAGGTGTATTTGGGCAGAGAAAAATGCCTACAGGTGAAACAGTAAGTCGAATCTTGACTTAGAGAATATTCAAACTATGAATTGTCCTTATACCAGGAGCTGTTGAAAGCCCTTTTCCTAGTACCATGCTGAGTTCTGGGAAATGGTTTCAAACACGGCTGGTACAGGACCCTCTTCTCTGGTTCTTGTAATGTCTGAAATACACGTTAAATAATGTGTCATATCTCTATGGAAATGTGTAATTAAGGGATTCACAAGATTAGATACTAATAGCTGCTAACTAAAATGTGTAGTTTAAAGTATAGGCCTGGCCTACCATTGGGTCCTTTAGGAACAGAAGTCTGATATCTCTCCCTTTTTTTTCATGTTTATTTGACCCTATGCAAAAAATATGGTTACATCTAAGCATCCAATTACCCACATTCTAGTCCAATCTCAATCTTAATTACAAATCCCCATTATCATAACTGTACCTTAAAACTGTATAACTGTACCTTAAGTTACTAGTTAGATCATGGCTAGCCCAACTCTGCAGTAAGTAACTTAGCTAGCTATAATTTCTTGCACCTTTACGATAGCAAACAGGCTATCTGCAAATTGTGGTAGTCTTTTGAGTAACGTTAACAGATTGATAGTAACACTTGTTCGTTTTGAGTTCAAGTACGAAAATCTAACTGAGGTAATAGATTTCAAGTTGCTGAATGTTAACTTGCTGAACACTGACAGCTGTAGCCTACTAGTTACCCCACGTTAGCTAAACATTCATATACTGTAACTTACGACACTGCACTGTATATGCATGTATTACTAGCACAGATGTAAACATAATGTTAGGCTAAATTGTTAACCGATCTCTCTTATCTGATTAACTGTCTGTTAATGGAGCCAAAGGTCTAACGTTAACTTACACAGCGACCCAACTTTCGTAAAAGTTGTTCAGGAAACCTAAACCCAATGCTAAACATGAACTTACTTCAAATATGATGCTTTCGCCAAGTGCGAAAAGAGCTTGTGGAGCTGTGGAAATATTCTCTCTTCTTCTGTATGTTCTTCTTATTCTTCTGTATCTCGCAACCAACGTTAATATTCTCTCTTCCTCATTCTCGATTTGAAAAATGCGCCGCCGACCGTCAAAATAAATGCTTCTTTCAACAAGAGGTGAAATGAGATGTCAATCAGCATCAAACTGCCAGTAGCGAATTACATGTTGGGGTGGCAAATCAGATGTCAGTGGTGTCCAATGCCACCCCGGACACCCCTCTGGCTCCGCCCCTGTGCACCGGGGCTTCCCACTCTTCTTTCTATTCTAGTTAGAGGAAGTTTGCCATTTACAACATTAACAATGTCTACATGGTATTTCTGATGAATTAGATGTTATTTTAAAGCACCCAAAAATGTTTTTCTTTCAAAAACAAGAACATTTCAAAGTGACCACAAACTTTTGAAAGGTAGTGTACGTAAGATATGTAAACATCAAAGTGGCATTATTTAAAGTGATTTGTGATCCATTTATTAAAGTGGCCAATGATTTGAGTCTGTACGTAGGCAGCAGCTGTGTTAGTGATGGCTGTTTAACAGTCTGATGGCCTTGAGATAGAAGCTGTTTTTCAGTCTCTCGGTCCCAGCTTTGATGCACCTGTACTGACCTCGCCTTCTGGATGGTAGCGGGGTGAACAGGCAGCTGCTCGGTTGGTTGTTGTTCTTGATGATCTTTTTGGCCTTCCTGTGACATCGGGGGCTGTAGGTGTCCTGGAGGGCAGGTAGTTTGCCCCCAGTGATGCGTTGTGCAGACCGCACCACCCTCTGGAGAGCCTTGCGGTTGTGGGCGGTGCAGTTGCCGTACCAGACGGTGATACAGCATGACAGGATGCTCTCAATTGTGCATCTGTAAAAGTTTGTGAGGGTTTTAGGTGACAAGCCAAATTTATTCAGCCTCCTGAGGTAGAAGAGGCGCTGTTGTGCCTGCTTCACCACACTGTCTTTGTGGGTGGACCGTTTCAGTTTGTCCGTGATGTGTACGCCGAGGAACTTAAAACTTTCTACCTTCTCCACTACTGTCCCATCGATGTGGATAGGGCGGTGCTCCCTCTTGCTGTTTCCTGAAGTCCACAATCATCTCCTTTGTTTTATTGACGTTGAGTGAGAGGTTGTTTTCCTGACACCACACTCCGAGTGCCCTCACCTCCTCCCTGTAGGCTGTCTCGTCATTGTTGGTAATCAAGCCCACTACTGTTGTGTTGTCTGCAAACTTGATGAATGAGTTGGAGGCATGCATGGCCGGGCAGTCATGGGTGAACAGGGAGTACAGGAGGGGGCTGAGCACACACCCTTGTGGGGCCTCAGTGTTGAGGATCGGCGAAGTGGAGATGTAGTTTCCTGCCTTCACCACCTGGGGGGCGGCCCGTCTGGAAGTCCAGGACCCAATTGCACAGGGCGGGGTTCAGACCCAGGGCCTCAAGCTTAATGATGAGCTTGGAGGGTGCTATGGTGTTGAATGCTGAACTATAGTCAATGAACAGCATTCTTGCATAGGTATTCCTCTTGTCCAGATGGGGCAGTGTGATGGCGATTGCGTCGTCTGTGGACCCGTTAGGGCAGTATGCAAACTGAAGTGGGTCTAGGGTGGCAGGTAAGGTGGAGGTGATATGATCCTTGACTAGTCTCTCAAAGCACTTCATGATGACAGAAGTGAGTGCTACAGGGAGATAGTGATTTAGTTCAGTTATCTTTGCCTTCTTGGGTACAGGAACAATCGTGGCCATCTTGAAGCATGTGGGGACAGCAGACTGGGATAGGGAGCGACTATTACATAGTTATTACACAAACACTTTTACACACTATTACACATGCATTTTAGAAGTCACAAATGCCACTTTAGTTTACTCATTAAGTATGGTGACTGTGTCTATCTTCACAAATGGAAATACTAAAGGATTTATGTTGATGGGAAAAAAGTATGTTCTATCTAGGCCATTTACTTCTTAGGAGTTTGTTCACCATGCATGATGAGATGAGACCCACATTAGACCTTATATTGACTACAGAAGATAGGCATTCAACTCTGCCATTTTGAGATTCATGTAGTTAATCCTCTCTACTTTTTATCTTATGGTAATGCTCATCTCCTGTAGCCTAATCATTTAGTCCACAAACTGTTGGCATCACCTTCAGGCAGATTTTACTGTGTTCTCTATGTTATTGGCTCTTTCTAATGATTAAAAAATGTACGGATTAAAAAAAGTTTTTTTTGTGTGTGTTGTATTACCAGTCTTATATGTACACTGAAAACGAAAGCCAGTTCAACCTACATCAACTTTCAACCATTAGTAGTAGTATGTCAGTCATGCTATTCCTTATCTAAATAGGTTGGCAAGATCCTGTTAATATAAGGGACCTCCTTGGCCTTAAGGCTTTGAATAGAGTTGTTGTTGTTGTTGTTGATGTTGTGTAGTGAAGGCTGGAGGGAGTCTGATTGAGCGGGCTGTTTACATATCTATCTGGACCTTTCTGCCTATTCCTGTCTGTTCCCCCATCCCTCTGTGGGCCAATTACCACTCCTGCTGTGTTTGTGTGTTTTCTGTGGTTATGGTGACAGAGTGACATGCATTAGCTATTACTCTGCAGGCTGGGTTACTTTGACCTTGTTCTCAGTGGGATTTTTGCCAGAAACACACAAATCAGAGTCCACACACAATATAAAATAATGAATAAATAAATAAATAATGAACCGAAGATCGCAATGCACCTCTGATGCTTTCAAAAGCAGACGTGGTTCATTGTATACGCACCATGTTCATTTATTTGCATCAGTGTGTCAATGTACCGACTCCAACTTCCCTTCCTGGTTTGGCTTACTAGAGACAGTTAGGTGGAAACATGGAAAGACGCCACGCTGTAACCTTAAAGGCGCCAGGTTCCCCTGGATGGCTGTGAAATGACCCTCCATGCCTGTGACCTGCTGGTAGTTGGTGAACGTGATTTAGGCCTCCTTGATCATGTGAGGGAAATGTTCTGTTTTATGTATCAAATCAATGCTACTTCATAATCACTCATTAGATGGGTTCGGGCAGGTGACTGACTGATCGCTTATGGAGGAATCCTCACTATCACTGATTCTCAGCTTGGCAGTCGACCAGAATATTGCTATGGGAACAACCGAGGTGTCTCAGTTTCAAGGTCTCAACTTGGAGGGAGAGAGAGCCTCGTTAGGTATTGGCCAGTCACATGTGCGAGCCACCGGTAGTGATGAATTAGTTATGCTAAATCATGCAAATATAACTTGTCTGTGTATAGCTGTATATAAGACAGCAGCTGGGACCGCCCCAACAGAGCTTCTGATAGACCTGCAGGGTGTGCAGAGTTTGTTGTAACCTCTCCAGCTTGCTGATAATAAAAAGTGATTCATTTTAAGATCGGCTTCAAGTGTCCCTTGTGTTGAATTTCCACCACAATCTGTTGGCAGAAGTCTCTTGGTAGCTCCCATCCATCTTTTTCATTTGGAATGGAACTCTGTGTCTCGCCTGTCTCTCTGTCACAAAAAGGACCTGGCCAACTCCCGTACCAAACATTCACCTGCCTCTTTCTTCAGATACTCTTGTGACATGAAGCGAACAAACCAAACCGTAGCTCTTTCACCATTTTAGAGGTTGGAGCTTGGTGCACCAGCATCTGAGAGTGGAAGGTGGCTCTGTTGACCCAATGCTTAGGTACACTGTGCCCAGGCTGGCCACATAGGCAATAAACCTGGCTGTCAGCAGCTGGGCAGAGTGGTCCTGCAGCAGGACCAAGGAGTTGAGCCCAGATTACCACAGGAGAGAGTTGTCAATGTCTACATGAGGCAGGTCCCCTTTACAGTAGGTACACTGTTCACAAGCTGGCCACGTAGGCAATAAACCTGGCTGTCAACAGCAGGACCAAGGAGTTGCAAATAGTCCGGGTAGCCATTTGATTACCTGCTCAGGAGTCTTATGGCTTGGGGGTAAAAGCTGTTGAGAAGCCTTTTGGCCCTAGACTTGGTGCTCCGGTACCGCTTGCCATGCGGTAGCAGAGAGAACAGTCTATGACTGGGGTGGTTGGGGTCTTTGACCATTTTTAGGGCTGTCCTCTGACACCGCCTGGTGTAGAGGTCCTGGAAGGCAGGCAGTTTAGCCCCAGTGATGTACTGGGCCGTATGCACGACCCTCTGTGGTGCCTTGTGGTCAGAGGCCGAGCAGTTGCCGTACCAGGCAGTGATGTTACCAGCCAGGATGCTCTCATTGTTGCAGCTGTAGAACCTTTTTGAGGATCTGAGGACCCATGCCTCTTCACGAATGTCTTGGTGTGTTTGGACCATTCTAGTTTGTTGGTGATGGGGACACCAAGGAACTTGAAGCTCTCAACCTGCTCCACTACAGCCACGTAAATGAGAATGGGGGCGTGCTCGGGCCTCCTTTTCCTGTAGTCCACAATCATCTCCTTTGTCTTGATTACGTTGAGGGATAGGTTGTTATTCTGGCACCACCCAGCCAGGTCTCTGACGACCTCCCTATAGGCTGTCTCGTCGCTGTCAGTGATCAGGCATACCACTGTTGTGTCGTCTGCAAACTTAATGATGGTGTTGGAGTCGTGCCTGGCCATGCAGTCGTCGGTGAACAGGGAGTACAGGAGGGGACTGAGCACGCACCCCTGAGGGGCTCCAGTGTTGTGTAGAATGTGTTGCTACCTACCCTCACCACCTGGGGGAGGCCCGTCAGGAAGTCCAGGATTCAGTTGCAGAGGGAGTTGTTTAGTCCCAGGATCCTTAGCTTAGTGATGAGCTTTGAGAGCACTATGGTGTTGAACGCTGAGCTGTAATCAATGAATAGCATTCCCACGTAGGTGTTCCTTTTGTCCAGGTGGGAAAGGGCAGTGTGAAGTGCAATAGAGATTGCATCATCTGTGGACCTGTTTAGGCGGTATGCAAATTGGAGTGGGTCTAGGGTTTCTGGGATAATGGTGTTAATGTGAGCCATTACAAGCCTTTCAGAGGACTTCATGGATACGGACGTGAGTGCTACGGGTCTGTAGTCATTTAGGCAGGTTACCTTAGTGCTATTGGGAACAGGGACTATGGTGGTCTGCTTGAAGCATGTTGGTATTACAGACTCAAATCAGGGACATGTTGAAAATGTCAGTAAAGACACCTGCCAGTTGGTCAGCACATGCCCGGAGCACACGTCCTGGTAATCCGTCTGGCCCAGCGGCCTTGTGAATGTTGACCTGTTTAAAGATCTTACTCACGTCGGCTACGGGGAGCGTGATCACACAGTCGTCCGGAACAGCTGATGCTCTCATGCATGCCTCAGTGTTGCTTGCCTCGAAGCGAGCATAGAAGTGATTTAGCTCGTCTGGTAGGCTTGTGTCACTGGGCAGCTTGCAGCTGTGCTTCCCTTTGTAGTCTGTAATAGTTTGCAGGCCCTACCACATCCGACGCGCGTGGGGACGACGTCCTTGATGCACTTATTGATAAAGCCAGTGACTGATGTGGTATATCTTTGGTCTTGGCCATGGTGGAGAGTTTTGAATCTGATTGATTGATTGCTTCTGTGGACAGGTGTCTTTTATACAGGTAACAAGCTGAGAGTAGGAGCACTCCCTTTAAGAGTGTGCTCCTAATCTCAGCTCATTACCTGTATAAAAGACACCTGGGAGCCAGAAATCTTTCTGATTGAGAGGGGGTCAAATACTTATTTCCCTCATTAAAATGCAAATGCATTTTAAAATGCAAATCCATTTATAACATGTTTGACATGTTTCTGGATTTTTTTGTTGTTATTCTGTCTCACTGTTCAAATAAACCTACCATTAAAATTATAGACTGATCATTTCTTTGTTAGTGGGCAAACGTACAAAATCAGCAGGGGATCAAATACTTTTCCCCCTCACTGTACTCCTCAATGCCATCGAAAGAATCCTGGAACATATTCCAGTCTGTGCTAGCAAAACAGTCCTGTAGTTTAGCATCTGCTTCATCTGACCACTTTTTTATAGACCGAGTCACTGGTGCTTCCTGCTTTCATTTTTGCTTGAAAGCAGGAATCAAGGGGATATAATTATGGTCAGATTTGCCAAATGGAGGGCAAGGGAGAGCTTTCTACGCATCTCTGTGTGTGGAGTGAAGGTGATCTCTATTTTTCTTCTCCCTCTGGTTGTGCATTTAACATGCTGATAGAAATTAGGTAAAACTGATTTAAGTTTCCCTGCATTAACGTCCCCGGCCACTAGGAGCGCCACCTCTGGGTGAGTGGTTCCTGTTTGCTTATTTCCTTATACAGCTGACTCAGTGTGGTCTTAGTGCCAGCGTCCGTCTGTGGTGGTAAATAAACAGCCTCGGAAAAAAATAGATGAAAACTCTCTTGGAAAATAGTGTGGTCTACAGCTTATTATCAGCTACTCTACTTCAGGCGAGCAAAATCTAGAGACTTCCTTAGAATTTGTGCACCGGCTGTTGTTTAGAAATATACACAGACCACCCCCCCATCTTACCGGAGTGTGCTGTTCTTGCTAGCCGGTGCAGCTTATATCCCGCTAGCGGAATGTTTTCCATGTCGTAATTCAGCCACAATTCGGTGAAACATAAGATGTTACAGTTTTTGATGTCCCGTTGGTAGGATATTCGTGATCGTACCTCGTCTAATGTATTGTCCAATGATTGTACGTTGGCAAGTAATATTGATGGTAAGGGCAGATTTCCCACTCGCCGTCGGCGGATCCTTACGAGGCACCCAGTGCCGTGTCCTCTATACAGGCGTCTCTTTCTCCTGCCAATGGCAGGGATTTTGGCCTTGTCGGGTGTCTGAAGTACATCCTGGGCGTCCTGCTTGGTGACGAAAAAAGATTTGTCTAATCCGAGGTGCATGATCATTGTCCTGATATCCAGAAGTTCGTTTTGCCATAAGATATGGTGGCAGAAATATTATGTACAAAATAAGTTACAAATAACGCAAAAAAAAAACACATAATAGTACAATTGGTTAGTCACCCGTAACATGGCTGCCATTTCTTCCGGGCACCATCTTCCATTAAGAGAAGGTTGCACAACATCCTGACTAGTGCCAGAGACACGTCCAAGAGAAGCACACGCAGTAGACTATAGACCACTGAGGGAATGAGTTATAAGAACATGCATATAGGAATGTGTTGTGGAACTTTTTTGTCAGAAGGGGCCGTGTGTTGAATTAAGTTATCCGGAGCTGAGCTCTTTTGGCAAGCATATGGTGAGAGTAACAGAGGAGGTGTGTTAGTTTGAGAAAGCATGTGTATGTTTGCATGCACCAAACCCAACAGACTCAGACGGCTAAATGTTCACCTTTTCAGTACAAACCATAAGTTACCCAAGTCTCCGGAATGAAGAAAAATCTTCCACTCCTCCGCCTTCCAGTTGCAGGAGGTGTTTGTGTTCAAGGGCTTTTCTCCAAATAATTTTCTGCAAGTTGGTAAATATAAATGTTTGCTTGTCCCCCAATATCAAATGGAGAGAAATGTCTCCAAAACAAATATCTGTGTATAGAACATAGCCTGTTCCTAACTGAGCAGTGTGTCCTTAAACTGCAAATATGTTGCATATTCTCAACTCTTTCTTTTTTCAATCTTTTAGCAGTCCTTATTTTGACCAAAAAGGTAAAAGGTCAGTAAAGTACCAGGAGCCTATCTCCGGTTTCTCTAATGTGAGACAACTTGATGTACAAGTTCACCCCCGTGGACAGGATGCCAGTCTATCACAGGACCTTACCTCCAATCTCTCTCCTCAATGCTGAGTGCCAAGCAGAGACTCATTGGGTCCCATTTTTTGTCTTTAGAATGACAGAGCCGGAGCTCGAACTCTCAACCTTCCAATCTCAGGCCAGACACTCTTAACCAACAAGCCCATTACAAGTTAATATTCTTCATTTTATTTTGATTCAAACTGACAGTTGAGTTTACACAGGAACTGCTCTCTGAAAGGTTTTCTACCAAATTAAATTGAGTCTACAGCCATGAAGACTGCATTGACTTTTACATGGCTCAGTCATTTGGGCTCTTGGATGGGTAACTACATTCACTGTTCACTATTCAATGCTCCCTATGTACACTTAGAGCGAGACTAATGAAGAGTTGGTTGTTTTGGTCATCTATTTATACCATTTCACTTCATCATCACCCCCCCTCTCCTTTTCTCTCTCAATTGAATCTGATCCTACAATTATCACTACGGGTGAAATGAGTTTGTTCGTTAATACCTCATCTGCCTCAGTTAATTGGATGCCTTGATTACAGGACTGATGAAAACACAACAACTGTTGATTGCAAAGTGTAACGGATATGTAAACGACATGAGCGTTGGAGCCTCAAGTTTGAGAGAGTTTTGAACGGTTCTCTACTGAAATATTTCTGAACGTTTAGCTGCTGAATTAGTGTTCAGTGAACGTGGTCTGAGGAGAAAGTAGGGGGCAGGGGAAATAAGGAAAGGGCTTGAAAAAGAGAGCAGGAAGGAGGGAGGAATGGCGATGAAGAGAGGTTGTTGAATAATTAAGCACAGAACACCTGTTGAACCATCCTTCATTTTCTCTTTCACCTCCTAGACAAAAAAATAACCACTAAGATACTGAATACCATCCTCTTAATGTCAATCCAACTAATATCACATTTTTACTTGTAGTGAAACAAAGAGGATTCACTGTGCTTACCGGAGTAAGGTAGCTTTGGCGGATAGGAGCGTTGGGCTAGTAACCGGAAAGGTTGCTGGATCGAATCCCTGAGCTGACAAGGTAAAAATCTGTCATTCTGCCCCCGAGCAAGGCATTTAACCCACTGTTCCCGGGCGCTGATGACGTGGTTGCTGATTAAGGCAGCCACCAGCACCTCTCTGATTTAGAGGGGTTGGGTTAAATGAGGAAGACACATTTCAGTTGAATGCATTCAGTTCAACTGAATGAATGAATTCAGTACAACTGACTAGGTATCCCCCTTTCCCTAATACACAGTAATCTCAATATACAGAGTCTTTTAAACATAATCACTGGAAACCAATGTTAACCTTCATGCACACTGTAGAGCTCTTCCCATGGTACTTGATTAGTCATTATTAACTATTATAAACTGGGAGGTTCGAACCCTGAATTGGCTGATTGGCTGACAGCCATTGTATATCAGACCGTATACCAGGGGTATGACAAAACATTTATTTTTACTGCTTTAATTACGTTGGTAACCAGTTTATAACCCGTTCAATAAGGCAAATCAAACTTTATTTGTCACATGCTCCGAATACAAGTGTAGACCTTACATTGAAATGCTTACTTACAAGCCATTAACCAACAGTGCAGTTCAAACCCTCAGGGGTTTGTGATATTTACATATTATTATACATTTTTGGGGGGTGATATATTGCCAATATACCACAGCTAAGGGCTGTGTCAAGGCACTCAGCGATGCGTTGTGCCTAAAAACAGCCCTTAGCTGTGGTATATTGGCAATCTACCACACCTCCTCGGGCCTTATTGCTTAACAATACCATGGCATTGTTAAGCAATAAGGCCCGAGGAGGTGTGGTAGATTGCCAATATACCACAGCTAAATCTACCACACCTCCTCGGGCCTTATTGCTTAACAATACCATGGCATTGTTGATTACTTGTTTCCGATTGGCTTGACAGGCATTCTAGAGCATGCATTATTTACCTATAATGCACAGTATATTTGCATGGTAGAATTCAATGGCTATAATTCCTTCTTAAACTTTCTATGTTTGAGCTGGGGGTTTTTTACCACCTTTTCCTCCCCAATTTCATGGTATCCAATTGTTAGTAGCTACTATCTTGTCTCATCGCTACGGGCTCGGGAGAGACGAAGGTCGAAAGTCATGTGTCCTTACTCAACCAGCCGCACTGCTTCTTAACACAGCGCGCATCCAACCCGGAAGCCAGCTGTACCAATGTGTCTGAGGAAAAACCGTGCACCTGGCAACCTTGGTTAGCGCACACTAAGCCCAGCCCGCCACAGCGCCCTTAACCACTGCGCCACCCGGGAGGCCCTTGAGCTGCTTTTGAAAGCAAAAGTCGAATTGAAAACATTATTGGTATTGTTGAATTCGATTTTCATAATGACAAGCAAGGACTGATGTTTTGGTTAGCTAAACTAGCAAGTCTGGTTGTTTGGCTACCACGGCAACTACTGTAGCTAACTAGTAAACTTGCTAGCTACCTCAGTGGACGTTGAACACATGTCTACCGGCAAATGTGTTACATTATAGCCAAGATCCTATGCGTTCTCTGGAAAATGATAATGAACTCTTCGCTCTATGCCTTCTCTGGAAAATAATGCAACTCCGTGGAAAGTCAGTTCCACTCTGCTAGCACGTCGTGGAACACACCTTCCACGTCGTTCATTATTTTCCATAGAACGGCATAGCCTCTCGTTGATTATCCATTACACAATTAATTCCTGAACAGCCAGGCATGATTCATTGAAATTAGCAACTCAACCAAGTGTGCGTTTGGGCGTGCATGTTAAAATATCTTACAAATAGCCTCCATTCACTCAGTGCTTTATGTAAACACATTAATTATGTGTAGACATACTGCCATATACATACATTTCTACACTGTATATATAAAATGTGCTTGGTCAAATATAACTTCTATGGTCCTGTGCTATGTATAGCTTTTTGTTTAGATATGCTCTTACTGGGTCTTACTGTAAATAATGAATAGGCTCCCTCTAGTCTTTATGAATATTTCTGGTAGCTCCTAGAAAGCATGGGTATCTTTAAGTGTCATGTCGTGCCTTTGGTGTGTATAAAAAGTATTTTCAACTTGTATTTTGGAGTCAAGTCCATTTCAATGTATTTCAATTTGAAGAACTTGTTTTGACTATCAATTTAAATTGAACCATGATATAAATGGACATTTTGAAACTAAACATCTGATACTTTGTTTACCTTGGCAGCTACCTCCCGAGTGGCGCAGCGGTCTAAGGCTCTGCATCTCGGTGCTAGATGTGTCACTACAGACCCTGGTTCGATTTCAGGCTGTATCACAACCGGCCGTGATTGGGAGTCCCATAGGGAGGCACACAATTGTCCCAGCGATGTATGGATTAGGGTTTGGCCGCCGTTGACTTGCCTAGTTAAATAAAGGTTAAGTATAAAATAAAATCTCCTGTCTGTGCTCTTGTAAAAGATGGGCACATAGACACTCTATCTCAAGGCTACCATTAATTTACTCAGAACACTGCTGAGTATAGATAATAATCATGTACGTCTTTCAAACATAAAGATTAATTTGGCTTTAAGAAAAAAAGCTAACATTCTGTACATGTAACGGCACGGTGTTGTATCAACAAATCGTTGGAATGTCGACCAGTCAAATAACTGAAATTCAACCAAATAAGGGAAATTCTTTTTCTATCCTCCCTTCTCTCTCTCAGGCTGCAGCTGACTTTGTGAAGGCCCACTTGCCAGAGTCTCTGAGGCAGCAGCTGCTGTCCTATGACAGGGAGAAGAGGGAGGGCGTTCTCACCTACCACAGCATCCTGGAGCAGCGCATCCTGGCTGTGGACCGAGACATGGTGGACAAGCTCTCCGCCAATCATGACGAAGCAGGTGAGGGACCGTTTTGCCAATAATTAATAAGATTGCATGTACAGGGGGAACCTGATCCTAGATCAGCACTCCTACTCTGAGACGTTTTGTGAATACGAGCCCAGGTGTTACACATTAAAAAGGTGGCAACAATGGGGGAGGGGTTAAGACAGTAGGTCAGATAGTTATCTTCAGTAGGAAACGAAAATATGTTCTTATTGGACAAGTTAAGGTAGTGCCTCCCTGTTTCACTCTGTTTTCCACCTATTGAACGTAACCCAGGTTAAGACTGGTCAGAGTTGACCCTCTCTGTAAAACATCCTAATGACGTTCTGCGTAGAGAAAACAGAAAGACACGGAACACTTTTTATAAATGTAAAGCACTTTTTTAGATGTTTTACAGATTTTGTCTATGAAGAAGAAAAGCCATATACCTCAAATGTAGTATTATTTGTTATGGCGACGGTGAAATGTCTCCATGTAGAAGACCTTTTGAAGGTCAAGACATAAAGTCAGTGTCGCATCCCTTTGTTGCCCTGGGAGATTTATTGTCAGCCCTGAGAAATGGATTAGATGCCTGTACTGGAAACAGTACCTTATAAATCAATTCCAATGGAAGTGGAGGACATGGGAAGAATGAAAAGATAAACCTTTGTCAGATAAGTAACTATTAGATAACTATTAGGGCCAGGAGTAGCATTCACTCCTGTTACTCTGATGCTTTCATTGTTATGATATACACTGAGTGTATAAAACATGGGGAACACTTTCCTAATATTGAGTTGCACCCCTCCTTTGCCCTCAGAACAGCCTCAATTCATCAGGGCATGGACTCTAAAAGGTATCGAAAGCATTCCACAGGGATGCTGGCCCATGTTGACTCCAATGCTTCCCACAGTCTTGTCAAGTTGGCTGGATGTCCTTTTGGGTGGTGGCCCATTCTTGATACACACGGGAAACTGAAAAACCCAGCAGCGTTGCAGTTCTTGACACACTCAAAGCGGTGCGCCTGGCACCTACTGTCTTGCCCATTCACCCTCTGAATGGCGCACAGACACAATCCATGTCTTAATTGTCTCAAAGCTTAAAAATCCCTTTTTAACCTGTCTACTCCCCTTCATCTACACTGATTTGAAGTGGATTTAACAAGTGACATCAATAAGGGATCAGAGCTTTCACCTGGATTCGCCTGGTCAGTCTGTGTCATGGAAAGAGCAGGTGTTCTTAATGTTTTGTACACTCAGTGTAAATACACTCTGGCGTTCAGTATTACACATATTGTATTTTGAGAATGAGAAACACAAGTGAAAAATGTATTCAAATAAACTTAAAGGGACATCACATAAAAAAAAAATCAAAGTTCGTCAAATGTTTTCATTACTTCACAGTAGTCTAATATCAAAATAGATCCACGTCCCAGGCCATCGGTTGTGTAGATCTAGCTATGGTTTTGGAATGTAATGTCCCTTTAAAAAAGAAAAAAAACAATTTATCTCTCTCTCTTAGGCACTACATGTCTGGTGGCCCTGCTATCAGACCGGGAGCTAACAGTGGCCAACGTTGGGGACTCGCGGGGCGTGCTGTGTGACAAGGATGGGAATGCGGTGGCCCTGTCACATGACCACAAGCCCTACCAGCTCAAAGAGCGCAAGAGGATCAAGAGGGCAGGTGAGCAGAGTGCTGCATGGATCAAAAGGACCACAACGTTATGGGGACGTTGTGGAGACGTTTGTGTCAAACCAAGCTAAACTAAATACTACAGAGTTAAGTCACGCTAAATTTCACAGGGCTGTTTTAGAACGGAACTAAAAAAGCATTTTGAATGAAAAAAAATCTCAATTGAAAATGCTTCTCAGTCCAGCACCAGGCTTAAAGGTCCCGTGCTGTCAAAATTATGTTTTGTTCTGTGTTTCCAAACCTCTCTGCCAATAACATCTACTTTTCCCCTCCCAAGTCAGACCACTCCCAGACAGTCCTAGCAAAATTCTTGTTTCAGAAATAGTGTTTTGCTAAAAAGCTATTTTTCTTTCTTTTTGACCATTTCAATGGAATGTACTTAATTTTTACCAAGAAAGGATTTGATATTGATAGTACAAATCTGCTGCATTGGGCCTTCAAACTGTCCAGGAAACAAACTGTCACAGAAACAAAACACATTTCCTTGGCTGTGGCAGGCAGTGTATAATTATCCTCATAAAATGTTTCCCACATTTCAGCAGATCACAATGGCACGCTAGGATGATTCACTAGAATGAATCAGTGTCAAATGGAGAGACTAAGAATTGCAGCCTTGAGTCGCCACCTGTTGGCCCTCTTTGGAAATGCAAACAGTGCTGTCTTATCAAATCAAATCAAATTGTGTTGGTCACATACACATATTTAGATGTTATTGTGGGTGTAGCAAAATGCTTGTGTTCCTAGCTCCAACAGTGCAGCAGTATCTAACAATACACACAAATCTAAAAGTAAAATAATGGAATTAAGAAATACAAATATTAGATCGAGCAATGTCGCAGTGGCATTGACTAAAATGCAGTAGAATAGAAAACAGTATATACATATGAGAAAACTAAAGCAGTATGTAAACATTATTAAAGTGACCAGTGATTCCATTTCTATGTACATAGGGCAGCAGCCTCTAAGGTGCAGTGTTACGTAACCAGGTAGAAGCCGGCAAGTGATGGTTATTTAACTGTCTGATGGCCTTGAGATAGAAGCAGTTTTTCAGTCTCTCGGTCCCAGCTTTGATGCACAGGTACTGACCTCACATTTTGGATGATAGTGGGGTGAACAGGCCGTGGCTCGGGTTGTTGATGTCCTTGATGATATTTTTGGCCTCTCCGTGACATCGGGTGCTGTAGGTGTCCTGGAGAGTAGATAGTTTACCCTCTGTGATGCGTTGGGCAGACCGCACCAAACTCTGGAGAGCCCTGTGGTTGCGGGCAGTGCAGTTGCTGTACCAAGTGGTGATACAGCCCGACAGGATGCTCTCAATTTTGCATCCGTAAAAGTTTGAGGGGTTTTAGAGGCCAAGCCCCTAAAATTTCTTCAGCCTCCTTGAGGTTGAAGAGGCGCTGTTGCACCTTCTTCACCACACTGTCTGTGTGGGTGGACCATTTCAGATCGTCAGTGATGTGTATGCTGAGGAGCTTGAAGCTTTCCACCTTCACTGCGGTCCCGTCAATCTGGATAGGGGGGGTGCTCCCTCAGCTGTTTCCTGAAGTCCACGATCAGCTCCTTCGTTTTGTTGACGTTGAGTGAGAGGTTATTTTCCTGGCACCACTCTCCCAGGGCTCTCACCTCCTCCCTGTACGCTGTCTCGTCATTGTTGCTAATCAGGTCTACTACTGTTGTGTCTTCTGCAAACTTGATGATTGAGTTGGAGGCATACGTGGCCATGCAGTCATGGGTGAACAGGGAGTACAGGAGGGGACTGAGCACGCACCCTTGTGGGGCCCCTGTGTTGAGGATCGGCAAAGTGGAGGTGTTGTTTCTACCTTCAACACCTGGGGGCGGCCCGTCAGGAAGCCCAGCTTAATGATGAGCTTGGAGGGTACTATGGTGTTGAATGCTGAGCTATAGTCAATGAACAGCATTCTTACATAGGTATTCCTCTTGTCCAGATGGGATAGGGCAGTGTGCAGAGTGATGGTGATTGCATCGTCGGTGGATCTATTGGGGCGGTAAGCAAATCGAAGTGGGTCTAGGGTGTCAGGTAAG
Source organism: Oncorhynchus nerka (assembly GCF_034236695.1). Taxonomy (NCBI): domain Eukaryota; kingdom Metazoa; phylum Chordata; class Actinopteri; order Salmoniformes; family Salmonidae; genus Oncorhynchus; species Oncorhynchus nerka. The sequence continues at coordinate 12,348,763 of NC_088424.1, read as the reverse complement.
GTGGAGGTGATCTGATCCTTGACTAGCCTCTCAAAGCACTTCATGATGACAGAAAAGTGAGTGCTACAGGGAGATAGTGATTTAGTTCAGTTATCTTTGCCTTCTTTGGTACAGGAACAATGGTGGACATCTTGAAGCAAGTGGGGACAGCAGACTGGGATAGGGATAGATTGAATATGTCCGTAAACACACCAGCCAGCTGTTCTGCGCATGCTCTGAGGACATGGCTAGAGATGCCGTCTGGGCCGGCAGCCTTGCGAGGGTTATTAGCTCTGACAAATGATAGGAAGCACTAATATATCCTGTGCTGGATTTGGTCAGTGGTGGAAAAAGTACCCAATGTCATACTTGAGTAAAAGTGTAATAGAAAATTACTAAAGTAAAAGTGAAAGTTACTCAGTAAAATACTACTTGAGTAAAAGTCTAAACGTATTTGGTTTTAAATATACGTAAGTTTCACAAGTGGATTGAATTCCTAAAATATACCTAAGTATCAAAGTAAAAGTAAATCATTTCAAATTCCTTATATTAACCAAAGCAGGCGGTAGCGTTTTCTTGTTTTTAAAATGTATGGATAGCCAGGGGCACACTCCAACACTCAGACATCATTTACAAACTATGCATTTGTTTTTAGTGATTCCGCCAGAACATAGGCAGTAGGGATGACCATGTGTTCTCTTGATAAGTGTGGGAATTTCACAATTTTCCTTTTCTGCTCAGCATTCAAAATGTAACGAGTACTTTGGGTTGTCAGGGAAAATGTATGGAGTAAAAAATACATCATTTTAGGAATGTAGTGAAGTAAAAGTTTTTAAAAATCTGTAAAGTAAAGTACAGATACCCAGAAAAACTACTTTAGTACTTTCAAGTATTTTTACTTAAGTACTTTACACCACTGGATATGGTAAATATAATATTTATAGATATAGATATTGTGTACTTTGACTAGGATACAGACATTTCTATGCTCAGTCTGCACTTTTTTCTGTGTTGTTTTCTGTGTACACAATGAATGACCCAGTGTGGAATAATAAAGTTACAAGTAGTTTAATTCAATTGCATTGCACTTCCATTCCTTCACCACCAGGGGGCTTCATAAGCTTCAACGGTTCATGGCGAGTCCAGGGCATCCTGGCCATGTCTCGATCGCTGGGCGACTACCCCCTGAAGAACCTCAACGTGGTCATCCCCGATCCTGACGTGTTGACCTTTGACCTGGACAAGCTGCAGCCCGAGTTCATGATCCTGGCCTCGGACGGCCTGTGGGACGCCTTCAGCAACGAGGAGGCGGTGCGCTTTGTGCGCGAGCGCCTGGACGAGCCGCACTACGGTGCCAAGAGCATTGTGCTGCAGTCCTTTTACCGCGGCTGCCCAGACAACATCACTGTCATGGTGGTCAAGTTCAAGAGTGGTCCTGTGGGGAGCAGGGCTGGGGAGTAGAGGTGGTGATGAGGTCACAATGTCATGATAGGGTCATCATTATTGTTAGATTGTCTCTTCTCCCTTGTTGATAGTGTAGCAAGCTATCAACCTGGGGAGGATTGGGAACTGTCGCAACCTGGATACCTGGCATTCTCTTTGACACGCACGTACCCCTACACCCAAAACTATTTGTTTTCATTTCTGACCATAACTTTTGGAAAGATACACATTTTTGTTTGATATATGGATTTTACTCTGAAGCTGGAGTGCTAGATCGTCCTGACACACACACCTCCGTCTCACACGTTGGCATTCAGCATGAACACTAATCTCATCCATTCAACCTTTACTGACACACAACTGAAGATCACCCCTTCTGCATCAATGAGAAGATGACTCTCTGACTCAACCAGCACTGCATACTGTGATCTACTGTTCTCTACCCACAAACAACAGCAGTGTGTTCTACTGTCAAAGGACTGACACTGTCCTGAAGAGAAAAAAAAAGGAAAAAAATGTACCTTTTGGGACTTTTATTGTTGTGGAATGATAAGCCCTTATATCAGCCCATAAGAATGCTGTAAGTTCCTTGGTTGTATACAGGATCAAACCCTGACTTAGCTCCAGCCATTGCCTTTTTTTTGTTAACACAGTCTTAACCAGGCTGATGTATAGTTACTCTATTATGGTACTGGACCTGTAAAGGATATTTGTTTAGCCTATCCATGTTTGGGAAAGATCTGTGAATGTTAGCACACAGGTGTTGGTGCGTCCGTCGGAATCGACTGATTCAAAGGCTACACAGCTGAGACAGGAAGGCTAATTGCCAGTAATATGCAATATGATTGGAGTGAATACTGATGTGTCAATAAGGCCAGGATCATGTTAGAGACCAAGGATGGCCAACTTTGCTCCGGAAGTAGCAGCAGTGTGTGCAGGGTTTCATTCCAGCCCAGCACACCTGATTCAAAGAGTTTTAAGTAATAAAGACTGCACACACGGGTTATCCAGGAACAGTTGGCCACCCTTGTGTTAGTTTTACTACTGTACTACTGTATTGAATACTAAAATTACTACTGTATTTCATAGGTACATTTTATGCTTGAAATTGTGGCAAGCCTTTTATAATTTAACAATGTACCTTATTTGCCTTATTTGTTGTTTACGTTTTAATATTATTGCCAAAACAAAACATATACAGCTGTTTATTGTTGACCTTTACACACGCATAAGTCGATGATGTAACAACAAGCGTCGCTTGTAGACAGCTCACCAACAAGTCACTCGTATACTCTGCCAAACACAATGTATGACTTTGCTGAATACAGTCTGTCAGTATTAAAATTCAATGCTACCTTGTGAAATGTTTTTGTTGTCCTTACTTTTGCCAATTTGAAAGAGAACGTGCAGAGAGTTAGCTGCAACTGCCTTCTCAGATATAACACGGTCAATTAATTATAAAATATGTATATTGGGTCCAATCAAAATGGAGGCCTATTTTAATTGTATAATAGAGCAAAAATAATAAGTTATTGAAATCTCGAGTCACAGATTTGGCTGACATCTGTTGCCTATTCATATATATCAATGTGTATGTGCAGGGTCAGACTTAGTGATTTGGAGGCCCCAGGCAGAGTCCAGTCTGAGGCCCACAAGCACCAACATTTTCAATGGGTTTTTTATGTACCATGAACACAACCAAAAAAATCACTTCAAAAAGTTGGTTACCATCGCACATTCATCCAAAATATTTCCAGCATCCGAACAGTGAACTCACCAACTTTTCTTCAATTTGCAAGTGGCTGAAACCATCCCACCAGAAAAAGCATCTTCAGCGAACGAAACAGATTTCATGCTAGTGAGGGCCGAGAATCCACTCTCACATAGGTGCGTGGCTGCAAAGGGCATCAGTGTCTTAATAGCACGATTTGCCAAGGCAGGATACTCTGAGCGCAGCCCAATCCAGAAATCTGGCATTGGCTTCTGATTAAATTAAATTTTCACAGAACCGCTTGTTGTAATTTCGATAAGGCTCTCATGATTCAGATATCGGTAAGTGGACAGGAGGCAGGGCATGAAAAGGATAACGAATCCAGTTGTTTGTGTCGTCCGTTTTGGGACAAACCTGCGTAATTGCGAGCTCACTCAGGTGCTTCGCTATATCACATTTGACATTGTCCGTAAGCTTGAGTTCATTTGCACACAGAAAAATCATACAATGATGGAAAGACTGTCAGTGTGTTGTCCTGCAGACAGAGAAGAGATCCAACTTCTTAATCATAGCCTCAATTTTGTCCCTCACATTGAATATAGTTGCGGAGTCCCTGTAATTGTCACGTTCGTTATAAGGATCGGACCAAGGCGGAGAGTGGTATACGTACATTCTTATATAATAAAAAAAAATGAACACTGAACAAACTAACAAAATAACAAAAAGAAACGTGAAGCTATACAAACGATTGCTGACAGGCAACTAACTACACATAGACAAGATCCCACAACAGAAAGTGGGAAACAGGGCTGCCTAAATATGATCCCCAATCAGAGACAACGATAAACAGCTGTCTCTGATTGGGAACCATATCAGGCCAACATAGAAATACAGAACTCCTATACCTACAACAACTCTAGACATACAAAACCCTAGACATACAAAACCCTAGACATACAACAGTAGGGTACTCACCCTAGTCACACCCTGACCTAACCAAAATATATAGAAAACAGAGATATCTAAGGTCAGGGCGTGACAGTAATCCTAGATTCAGATCATTCAGGCTAGAAAATACATCACCCAGATAGGCCAGTCGTGTGAGAAACACGTCATCATGCAAGCGATCAGACAAGTGAAAATTACAGTCAGTAAAGAAAACTCATCTCTCAATTATTTTATTTTTTAGAGTAGTAGAAAGTGGGTTTAGCAGCGGATACAGAGGAAGAGAAGGTAGAGAGGAGGGAGTGAAAGGATGATAGGTGTCACGCCTTGGCCATAGAGAGGCTTTTTATTCTCTATTTTGGTTAGGCCAGGGTGTGACTAGGGTGGGCGTTCTATGTAATTTTTTCTATGTTTTTGTATTTCTTTGTTTTTGGCCAGGTATGGTTCTCAATCAGGGACAGCTGTCTGTCGTTGTCTCTGATTGAGAACCATACTTAGGCAGCCTGTTTTCCCACTATGGGTTGTGGGTAGTTGTTTTCTGTTTTTGTATTCTGTACCAGACAGAACTGTTTCGGTTTCGTTCATTCTCTTTTGTTGTTTTTTCATACAGTGTTCAATTCATAAATAAAGATGAACACGTACCACGCTGCACCTTGGTCCTCACCTTTTTCCACCAACGGCCGTTACAGAACTACCCACCACCAAAAAAGGACCAAGCAGCGTGGTAACAAGGAGCAGAGGGTTCTGGACTCCTGGACTTGGGAGGAGATACTAGACGGTAAGGGACCCTGGAGTCAGGCTGGGGAATATCGCCGAGGCAGCGAAAGCTGAGCGGAGGCGATATGAGGTAAGGCAGCGCCATGGGCACGAGAGGCAGCCCCCCAAATTGTTTTGGGGGGGGGGACACGGGGAGATTGGCGGAGTCAGGCGATAGACCTGAGCCAACTCCCCGTGCTTACCAGGAGAGGCGTAGTACTAGTCAGGCACCGTGTTATGCGGTGAAGTGCACGGTGTCGCCAGTGCGCGCTCATAGCCCGGAGCACTATAGGCCAGCCCCCCGTAAATGCCATGCGAGTGTGGGCATCCAGCCAGGGCGTATTGTGCCAGCTCAGCATGTGTGGACTCCGGGATGCCGTTTCAGCCCAGGGTATCCTGCGCCGGTGCTGCGTGCTGTGTCTCCGGGGCGCTGGGAGGGTGCAGTTCGCCCTATGCCTGCCGGGCGAATGTGGGCATTGAGCCTAAGGGAGAGCTGCGAGTGGTATGCATCAGATCTCCAGTGCTCCCCCACAGCCCGGTTCAACCTGGGCCTGCACTCTGGAGGGTCCGGGCTAAAGTGGTCATCCAGCCTGGAGGAGTGGTGCCAAGGCTGCGCACCAGAGCTCTAGTGCTCCCCCACAGCCCTGTCCATCGGTGCATCCTCCACGCACCAGGCCTCCTGTAGGTCTCCCCAGCCTGGTGGGTCCTGTGGCAGCCCCACGCCCCAGGCTGTCTCTCCGTCTCCTCCCTCCAGGTTCTCCTGCCTGTCCGGCGCTTCCAGAGTCTCCCTCCTGTCCGGAGCCGCCAGAGTCTCCCTCCTGTCCGGAGCCGCCAGAGTCTCCCTCCTGTCCGGAGCCGCCAGAGTCTCCCTCCTGTCCGGAGCCGCCAGAGTCTCCCTCCTGTCCGGAGCCGCCAGAGTCTCCCTCCTCTCCGGAGCCGCCAGAGTCTCCCTCCTGTCCGGAGCCGCCAGAGTCTCCCTCCTGTCCGGAGCCGCCAGAGTCTCCCTCCTGTCCGGAGCCGCCAGAGTCTCCCTCCTGTCCGGAGCCGCCAGAGTCTCCCTCCTGTCCGGAGCCGCCAGAGCCGCCCGTCAGTCAGGAGCCGCCAGAGCCGCCCGTCAGTCAGGAGCCGCCAGAGCCGCCCGTCAGTCAGGAGCCGCCAGAGCCGCCCGTAAGTCAGGAGCCGCCAGAGCCGCCCGTCAGTCAGGAGCTGCCAGAGCCGCACGTCATTCAGGAGCTGCCAGAGCCGCCCGTCAGTCAGGAGCTGCCAGAATCGCAGCCCCTCAGTCCAGAGGCGCCCCTCAGTCCAGTGGCGCCCTCTACGAGGGTCTTCAGTCCGGCGCCACCTAAGTGGGCCAAGAATGAGGTGGAGCGGGGTCCACGTCCTGCACCCGAGCCGCCGCCGTAAGAAGGCCCACCCGGATCCTCCCCTTTAGAGTCAGGTTTTGCGGCCGGAGTCCGCACCTTTGGGGGGAGGGGGGTTAGGCCAGGGTGTGACTAGGGTGACTAGGGTGGGCGTTCTATGTGGTTTTTCTAATGACTGTCTTGCCTGGTTCACCAACTACTTTGCAGACAGAGTTCAGTGTGTCAAATCGGAGGGCATGTTGTCCGGTCCTCTGGCAGTCTCTATGGGGGTGCCACAGGGTTCAATTCTCGGGCTGACTCTTTTCTCTGTATATATCAATGATGGTTCTCTTGCTGCGGGTGATTCCCTGATCCACCTCCATGCAGACGACACCATTCTGTATACTTCTGGCACTTCCTTGGACACTGTGCTATCTAACCTCCAAACGAGCTTCAATGCCATACGACACTCCTTCCGTGGCCTCCAACTGCTCTTAAACGCTAGTAAAACCAAATGCATGCTTTTCAACCGTTCGCTGCCTGCACCCGCACGCCCGACTAGTATGACCACCCTGGATGGTTCCGACCAAGAATATGTGGACATCTATAAGTACCCAGGTGTCTGGCTAGACTGTAAATTTTCCTTCCAGACTCATATCAAACATCTCCAATCTAAAATCAAATCTAGAGTCGGCTTTCTATTCCGCAACAAAGCCTCCTTCACTCACGCCGCCAAACTTACCCTAGTAAAACTGACTATCCTACCGATCCTCGACTTCGGGGATGTCTTCTATAAAATAGCTTCCAATACTCTACTCAGCAAACTGGATGCAGTTTATCACAGTGCCATCCGTTTTGTTACAAAAGCACCTAATACCACCCAAGACTGCAACCTTTATGCTGTAGTCGGCTGGTCCACGCTACATATTCGTCGCCAGACCCACTGGCTCCAGATCATCTACAAGTCCATGCTAGGTAAAGCTCCGCCTTATCTCAGTTCACTGGTCACGATGGCAACACCCACCCGTAGCACGCGCTCCAGCAGGTGTATCTCACTGATCATCCCTAAAGCCAACACCTCATTTGGCCTCCTTTCCTTCCAGTTCTCTGCTGCCTGTGACTGGAACGAATTGCAAAAATCGCTGAAGTTGGAGACTTTTATCTCCCTCACCAACTTTAAACATCTGCTATCTGAGCAGCTAACCGATCGCTGCAGCTGTACATAGTCCATCGGTAAATAGCCCACCCAATTTACCTACCTCATCCCCATACTGTTTTTATTTATTTACTTTTCTCCTCTTTTGCACACCAGTATCTCTACCTGCACATGACCATCTGATAATTTATCACTCCAGTGTTAATCTGCTAAATTGTAATTATTTGCCTACCTCCTCATGCCTTTTGCACACAATGTATATAGACTCTTTTTTTCTACTGTGTTATTGACTTGTTTATTGTTCACTCCATGTGTAACTCTGTGTTGTTGTCTGTTCACACTGCTATGCTTTATCTTGGCCAGGTCGCAGTTGTAAATGAGAACTTGTTTTCAACTAGCCTACCTTGTTAAATAAAGGTGAAATAAAATTTAAAAAATAAATAAATAGGAAGCACTTTATTGCAGTTATTTTGACCAAAGGATGTGTAACCAAATATTAAGTCTAGGGTGTCAATAATTTTGTCAATGACATTTCTGTTTATGTTCTGATTTAAATGGATATATTAAGTTCTGAATCAAAAACAAAGGTTCTGTAATATTAACAGTGAAATAAAGAATTGTGGAGACCAAATACTTTGTTCAATTTTAAGTTATTTTTAGGGAAAATGTTGAGTTACTTGAAAAAGTACAAGGGTGACAATATTTTGTGCCTAGGACAGTATAATATTTATTTGAAACAACTAGAAATATTTTTACAGTGCACCAATACGCTCAGAGAAAAAGTGTACCAAAGGAAATGTAAAATGTATGTTCTCGACATGAATTGGTTACATCAGCCTATGAGATTCTATCTAACCAAATTTGATACCTTTGTATCAGATTATTTCCTCTGAGAAATATGGTCATAAATAATGTTAAATAGCCTATAATAACCAATGTGAGCATTTTAAATGACTCTGTATGTAAATCCGAGACACTCCATTTAGTATGATATGTTACATTTTGTATGGTATGTATTCGTTTTTGGATATCTATCATCCATTTTGTATGATATGTTACAAATTGCAATTCATACAGTATGTTACAAAATCCAATATGTTGTGGCTAATGTTAGCTAGCTCTAGGGGTTAAGGTTAGGAGTTAGGTTAAATGTTTTTTTAAGGTTAGGGGATGGGTTAGCTAACATGCTAAGTTGCCAAGTAGGTAAAAAGTTGTAAGTAGTTGCAAAGTTGCTAATTAGCTAAAATGCTAAAGTTGTCCATGTTGAGATTCGAACATGCAACCTTCTTTGGGTTGCTAAGCGCTTGCATTATATGCCCACCCATTCACCCCGACAAACCCCCTCCTTTCGTTTTTACCTTAAGTAACCTTCTATCTTAATCATACCAAACATATCATACTAATTTGAGTGTCCTGGATTTGAGTTTACTATGTTAAGTCGAGTCTATGAGACCAGTCTGCAACAACTGATCATGTCTTGTGGACTTTGGGGAGCAATGCCTACAAACGCACTCCAAATGCTCAAATTCACTTTTCACCGTGTATGTAGCCTTATAGCCTAATATAAATATTTGATCTAATAAAATGTCTTCTCAACTGTTACATTCTATATCCCCCTAAACATGTGAGGCCTCTTTCACACTCAGGCCTATTTAATTTGTGCTTAGGGCTATATGATGTCACTTCTTGCGCACTAAAACTCAAAAGTCAGCTATTTTGTTTATTTGTGTTAATAGGATTTTCATAAACAATCGTTGTGAGAGTTATCAAACGCCCTTAGTGAACCTTGTTCACTCAGCAATGAATTACGGTTTGAGATGCGCAGGTGAACGTGGCCGGTCCCTGTTCTTGTCTCGCATGAGCCGTGATCTCCAACCGACCTCTGTCCCCCTCCCGCACGATGTCCTCATATGTTGGCAGATACTTCACTTCATCATAGGCGGGCAGAGAGACAGGGGGAGCTAGGTCAGTAGCCAGGCTATGCGATGTGTAGCTCTCCAGGAGAGAGTCCTGAGATACCGTTATGAGTCCGTTGACGAGCGGGTGCGGCACTTGGCTGTCAAGCAGTTGCCTGGGTCTCGGGCAGACAGTCCGCTGGATGAAGTAGCCCAGGACAAAGAGAAGGAGCAAAATAAGGACCCCAGTGAGATTCCGCGTAACCATGGCGATGTTGTAGTAGGTGGTGTGAACCGTGTGCCTGCAACAGCCGCCGGCTACACTGGCGTTACCGTGCGCGCAACATATCTGATCATCTCTGCAAAGGGTCTCTCCACAGTTTCGAAGCGCTTGTCCAATAGTTACAACAGAGATGGAGAAAAAGGTCAAGCTCGGCGTCTGACATCTGAAGTAAAGACACATTCCTCAAAGAAAATGCTGGATGTCAGCTATTTTGATTGTCAACATTCCAAGTTGGTTGGTAATGACGTAGGCTAGCCCGGGGCTCTTGACGCGCGTTTGGCTGAGGCACTATTAGTGAAATTAGGTCAGAGCCATGGATTGATGTCACTTGGTGAGCCATAGCATCTGAACATTATGCGGTGTTGAGAAATCTGTAGTGTGGTATTTTCCTCCATATTGGCTCTCTGGACGTGATTTCATAGCCAAATCAGCTCGGTGAGCCTGCTGTCACCCAATTGCATGTCTGTCTAATAAAACATGTATGACCTCCATCACTAAAGTAACTATTAGACAGGTACTTCAAAACTGTGCAGAGACCCTTTGCAGAGATGATCAGATATACACGCATATATCTATTTGTTTACTGCCCTTGATTCATAGCAAATCAGGTTTTTCAAGATAGATAGATATGCTACCAAGCTAGCTAGCGAACAGTCTATTTTGATTTGAAAACACCAGCCTATTTTTTTGTCTTTTTCTATGGTCTCCTGACACAATGAGGATTACAATGCACAACCTGGTCTCAGAGCATTTCATATTACTCTGTACGTAAATACCAAATGTTATAAATTACTTCCCATATGTTGTGAATTTGCAAAACTTATAATATGTTACGAATTCTAGCTAGGGGGCTAATGTTAGCTTGCTGGTAAACTTTAACTTGGGTTAGGGTTAAGTTTAGTAGTTAGGTTAAAGGGTTAAGGTTAGGAGAAGGGAGCTAAAAGGGTTAAGGTTAGGATTAGGACAAGGGTTAGCTAACATGTTAAGTAGTTGCAAAGTAGCTAAAAAGCATGGCGAGTTGGCAGTTATGATTGGGCTGTCATTATTAGTCTATCCTGAGTGAACGGAGAGCTCAAAAACGAACTTAACCAGAGAGTCAACGGCTATATAGAAGTCGCGGTCAGACTGCGGGGAGGGCGTGACGCCAGTAAGACGCCTTCAACGGAGAGCGAACTATGCCGCCTGCCTTTAATTAAGTAACCTGCTCATCTCCCTCCGTTTACCACATTGTCCCTTTGCTCAAGCCATGTGGTTCCCTCTTGACTGTTGCCCCATTTGTTGGAAACCGAACACGTTCAACTCTGCCTGAAAATCGTAGTCCAGATCTCTATCATAGTAGTTTCTTTTTTATTCCTGTTTGTTTAGCTTTTTCAAGCGCTTTGATATTTTTTCTGTATTGAAAAGTGCTAAAGTGCTATGGATTATTATTGTTATTGTTATTAAATTAGCAATTATCTGCCTGCTATGAAATCATTAGAGAGCACACAATGGCCAATTGTTTGAGGGTTGTCATTTGATACATGTCGTCTAAACTCAACATCAGTCATGTTAAAGTAAACCCAGAAATCGATAGGCTACAGTTGGCACTGGGTCTTGTAACAAAGCAGAAACCTTCGACTTGAGTAATATCTCTGGTGCGAGGTTCTATCGGCTTATCCCAAGTACGACCTGGGAGCGTGAGGAGCTCTCCATGATCCCGAAACCCGATTTGGGCGTACGGAGACCTTTCCATGGTCCTGAACCAGTCACACAGAAAAGTTGTGTTGTTTTTACTTTCTCATTCTTGACAATAATCTATACTTGTTTAGCGCAAACATTTCCAGGTTAATCACTGGCATCCAATGTTCCATGGTGAGTAGAAACAGAACACGAAATGGGAAGCAATGCTGCATCTCCATTTGCATGACAAGGGAATACATTGTTTAAAAACTTATTATGGCTGGGGGGCATTATTGAGTAGCTTGGATGAATAAGTTGCCCAAAGTAAACGGCCTGCTCCTCAGTCTCAGTTGCAAATATATGCATATTATTAATAGTATTTGATAGAAAACACTCTAAAGTTTCTAAAACTGTTTGAATGATGTCTGTGAGTATAACAGAACTGATATGGCAGGCAAAATCCTGAGGAGAAATCAAAACAGGAAGTGAGAAATCTAAGCTTGGTATGTATTCACCACAGTTTCCAATGAAATCCCCTTGAGATATTAATGATGTTGCACTTCCTAGGGGTTGCACTAGATGTCGACCATCTATAGAAATTTGAATGAGACTTCTACTGTGTTGTGGGACTGAATGAGAGCAGATTCTATCAGGTGACTGGCAGTCAGCCGTTTTCTGATCACGCACATTCCTCATGGTATCCACTTGTGTTCCATTGCTCATCAAGACACAAAGGAATACTCCGGTTGGAACTTTATTGAAGCTATATGTAAAAAAACATCCTAACGATTGACTCTGTACTTAGTTTGAAATGTTTGTTCGACCTGTAATATAACTTTTAGAAGTTTTTGTCCGACGTAATGCTGACCAGAATGAGCGTTTGGATATGTATACCAAACGTGCCAACAAAAGAAGGTATTTGCACATAAATAACGGACATAATCGAACAAAACAAAGATTTATGTGGACCTGGGATTCCTGGAGTGCTTTCTGATGTAGATCATCAAAGGTAAGGGAATATTTATCATGTAATTTCTTGTTTATGTTGACGCCAACATTTCGGCTATTGTGACTTATTCTTCTGAGCGCCGTCCCAGATTATTACATGGTTTGCTTATTCCGTAAAGTTTTTTTGAAATCAGATACAGCGGTTGCATTAAGGAGAGGTATATCTATAATTCCACGTGTATAACTTGTATTATCATCTACATTTATGATGAGTTTTTCTTTTGAATGATGTGGCTATGCAAAATCACTGGATGTTTTTGGAACTAGTGAATGTAACACGCCAATGTAAACTCATATTTTGATAAATATGAACTTTATAAAAAAAACATACATGTATTATGTAACATGAAGTCCTATGAGTGTCATCTGTTGAAGATCATCAAAGGTTAGTGATGAATTTGATCTCTTTGTGCTTTTTAAAACTCCTCTCTTTGGCTGGAAAAAATGGCTGTGTTTTTCTGTGGCTTGATGGTGACCTAACATAATTGTTTGTGGTGCTTTCGCTGTAAAGCCTATTTGAAATCGGACACTGTGGTGGGATTAAAAACAAGATTACCATAAAAACGGTATAAAATACATGTTTGGGGAATTTTAATTATGAAATTTCTGTTGTTTTGAATTTGGCGCCCTGCACTTTCACTGGCTGATGTCATATCATCCCGTTAACGGGTTAGGGGGAATTTTGCAGTTCAAACAAAGCGGACACCCTACCACATTTTTAGGTAAACAGCTTAGGGATGGGGCTGGAGAAATGTAACCACTCTCAAAATCATAGACGTGGCTATTTTATGGAATGGTCTGCCTATCCATGTGAGAGACGCAGACTCGGTCTCAACCTTTAAGTCTTTATTGAAGACTCATCTCTTCAGTAGGTCCTATGATTGAGTGTAGTCTGGCCTAGGAGTGTGAAGCTGAACGGAAAGGCACTGGATCAATGAACCGCCCTTGCTATCTCTGCCTGGCCGGTTCCCCTCTCTCCACTGGGAATCTCTGCCTCTAACCCTATTACAGGGGCTGAGTCACTGGCTTACTGGTGCTCTTCCATTCCGTCCCTAGGAGGGGTGCGTCACTTGAGTGGGTTGAGTCACTGACGTGATCTTCCTGTCCGGGTTGGAGCCCCTCCTTGGGTTGTGCCGTGGTGGAGATCTTCGTGGGCTACACTCGGCCTTGTCTCAGGATGGTAAGTTGGTGGTTGAAGATATCCATCTGTTGGTGTGTGGGCTGTGCTTTGGCAAAGTGGGTGGGGTTATATCGTGCCTGTTTGGCCCTGTCCAGGGGTATTGTCGGACAGGGCCACAGTGTCTCCCGACCCCTCCTGTCTCAGCCTCCAGTATTTATGCTGCAGTATGTGTCGGCTGGCTAGGGGCAGTCTGTTATATCTGGAGTATTTCTCCTGTCTTATCCAGTGTCCTGTAAGTATGCTCTCTCTAATTCTCTAATTTTCTTTCTTTCTTTCTTTCTTTCTTTCTTTCTTTCTTTCTTTCTTAGGACCTGAGCCCTAGGACCAGTCCACCTGGTTGTGCTGCTGCACCAGTTTCAACTGTTCTGCCTGAGGCTATGGAACCCTGACCTGTTCAACGGACGTGCTAACTGTCCCAGACCTGCTGTTTTCAACTCTCTAGAGACAGCAGGAGCGGTAGAGTTACTCTGAATGATCGGCTATGAAAAGACAACTGACATTTACTCCTGAGGTGCTGAACTGTTGCAACCTTGACAACCACTGTGATTATTATTATTTGACCCTGCTGGTCATCTATGAACATTTGAACATCTTGGCCATGTTCTGTTATAATCTCCACCCGGCACAGCCAGAAGAGGACTGGCCACCCCTCATAGCCTGGTTCCTCTCTAGGTTTCTTCCTAGGTTCTGGCCTTTCTAGGGAGTTTTTCCTAGACACTGTGCTCCTACACCTGCATTGCTTGCTCTTTGGGGTTTTAGGCTGGGTTTCTGTACAGCACTTTGTGACATCAGCTGATGTAAGAAGGGCTTTATAAAAAAAATGGTTGATTGATTGATGGCTATGGATATGGTATGTATTCATTTGTGGATGTCCATCATCCATTTCGTATGATATGTTACAAATGACAATTTGTATGATATGTTACTGTCGTGGAAATTATTACACAGGGACACTCAAAGTCGACCTTAAATTAATCATTGTTTATTGTCAGCACACTGGAGAGGTTCCAACAAACTTGATGCATCATAGTGAATGTCTGTCAGGAGCTCTAACGGGGCAGTCCCATTAGTTATCTTATATAATGCAGACAAGTCATATTTTCATGATTTAGCTTATTCATCATTAATTCATCATTAACATCTGCTTCATTCATGTGACCGACCAATACTGGGTCATGCATGTGACAGACCAATACCTCACGAGGCTTCCTTTCTCTAAGCTGAGACCTTGAAACTGAGATATCTTTCATTCTCAAAACAAGGGTCTGGGCGTACTGCCAAATTGCAGATACTGATAGTGATGATTTGCTCAGTCAGTCACTTGCATGAACACAGAAATTGGTGAATAGAAAAGCCCCAACATAAAATGTTCCATCACATTACGAATTGCAATTCGTACAATATGTTACGAGTTGAAAAAATGTACAATATGTTAGGAATTTGCAAAATGTATGATTTAGAGGTTTAGAATTCCAATTTGTTGTTGCTAATGTTAGCTAGGTGGCTAGTGCTAACATGGGTTATGGTTAGGGTTAAGGTTAGGAGTTAGGTTAAAGGGTTACGTTTAGGGTTAGGGGAATGGTGCTAAAGGGTTAAGGTTAGGGGAATGGTTAGCTAACATGCTAAGTAGTTGTAAAGTAGCTAAAAAGTAGTAAGGAGATGCAAAGTTACCCGTGATGAGTTTTGAACATGCAACCTACTAGATGTTTGCGTTCTACGTCCACCCCAACAAACCACCCTCCTTTCATTTTTTCCTGAAGTAACCATCTGTCTTATGTAACCATACCAAATGTAACATATCATACTAATTTGAGTGTCCCAGGTTTACTTTTACTATGTTACATCTAGTCTATGAGACCAGGCCGCAAGAGTGCCTGGTTAATTTAATTGTGCCTAGGAGCATTTTTTAACTCTCTCAATGGTTAAAGTAGGAATAAATAGATGTCATTGTTGTAAAAATGTGAGTGTGCTACATTTACTATCATCAAATTAAAATATTGAATTACATTGACATTTAATATATGGTGAGTAAGATGGCACTGACAGACAGGGCTGCCTCACTTCTAGTTCTTGGGAAACTTTACAGTATATTTGTTTTTTTATGTATTATTTCTTACATTGTTAGCCCAGAAAATGTTATGTGTTACATACAGCCGACCAAAAACAACGCTGGTGATGGACAGGTACTCGGAGCAATCTTCTTGTCTGACTTAGGAGGCGCGCACAACACCCACCGCTTCCGAGTATATTACTCGCTAATGTTCAGTCCCTGGATAATAAAGTTGACAAACTCAGGGCAAGGGTTTCTTTCCAGAGAGACATCAGGGATTGTAACATACTCTGTTTCGTGGAAACATGGCTCTCTCGCGATATACTGTCGGAGTCAGTCCAGCCATCTGGATTCTTAGTTCATTGCGCCGACAGGAATAAACTTTTCTCCGGGAAGAAGAAGGGCGGGGATGTATGTTTTATGATTAGCAACTCATGGTGTAATTGTGATAACATACAGGAAATCAAGTCCTTTTGTTCACATGACCTAGAATAGCTCACATTTACATTACATTTTACATTTAAGTCATTTAGCAGACGCTCTTATCCAGAGCGACTTACAAATTGGTGCATTCACCTTATGACATCCAGTGGAACAGCCACTTTACAATAGTGCATCTAAATCTTTTAAGGGGGGTGAGAAGGATTACTTTATCCTATCCTAGGTATTCCTTAAAGAGGTGGGGTTTCAGGTGTCTCCAGAAGGTGGTGATTGACTCCGCTGTCCTGGCGTCGTGAGGGAGTTTGTTCCACCATTGGGGGGCCAGAGCAGCGAACAGTTTTGACTGGGCTGAGCGGGAACTGTACTTCCTCAGTGGTAGGGAGGCGAGCAGGCCAGAGGTGGATGAACGCAGTGCCCTTGTTTGGGTGTAGGGCCTGATCAGAGCCTGGAGGTACTGAGGTGCCGTTCCACTCACAGCTCCGTAGGCAAGCACCATGGTCTTGTAGCGGATGCGAGCTTCAACTGGAAGCCAGTGGAGAGAGCGGAGGAGCGGGGTGACGTGAGAGAACTTGGGAAGGTTGAACACCAGACGGGCTGCGGCGTTCTGGATGAGTTGTAGGGGTTTAATGGCACAGGCAGGGAGCCCAGCCAACAGCGAGTTGCAGTAATCCAGACGGGAGATGACAAGTGCCTGGATTAGGACCTGCGCCGCTTCCTGTGTGAGGCAGGGTCGTACTCTGCGGATGTTGTAGAGCATGAACCTACAGGAACGGGCCACCGCCTTGATGTTAGTTGAGAACGACAGGGTGTTGTCCAGGATCACGCCAAGGTTCTTAGCGCTCTGGGAGGAGGACACAGTGGAGTTGTCAACCGTGATGGCGAGATCATGGAGAGTCCTTCCCTGGGAGGAAGAGCAACTCCGGCCGAGGTTCAGCTTGAGGTGGTGATCCGTCATCCACACTGATATGTCTGCCAGACATGCAGAGATGCGATTCGCCACCTGGTCATCAGAAGGGGGAAAGGAGAAGATTAATTGTGTGTCGTCTGCATAGCAATGATAGGAGAGACCATGTGAGGTTATGACAGAGCCAAGTGACTTGGTGTATAGCGAGAATAGGAGAGGGCCTAGAACAGAGCCCTGGGGGACACCAGTGGTGAGAGCACGTGGTGAGGAGACGGATTTTCGCCACGCCACCTGGTAGGAGCGACCTGTCAGGTAGGACGCAATCCAAGCGTGGGCCGCGCCGGAGATGCCCAACTCGGAGAGGGTGGAGAGGAGGATCTGATGGTTCACAGTATCGAAGGCAGCCGATAGGTCTAGAAGGATGAGAGCAGAGGAGAGAGAGTTAGCTTTAGCAGTGCGGAGCGCCTCCGTGATCTAGAGAAGAGCAGTCTCAGTTGAATGACTAGTCTTGAAACCTGACTGATTTGGATCAAGAAGGTCATTCTGAGAGAGATAGCGGGAGAGCTGGCCAAGGACGGCACGTTCAAGAGTTTTGGAGAGAAAAGAAAGAAGGGATACTGGTCTGTAGTTGTTGACATCGGAGGGATCGAGTGTAGGTTTTTTCAGAAGGGGTGCAACTCTCGCTCTCTTGAAGACGGAAGGGACGTAGCCAGCGGTCAGGGATGAGTTGATGAGCGAGGTGAGGTAAGGGAGAAGGTCTCCGGAAATGGTCTGGAGAAGAGAGGAGGGGATAGGGTCAAGCGGGCAGGTTGTTGGGCGGCCGGCCGTCACAAGACGCGAGATTTCATCTGGAGAGAGAGGGGAGAAAGAGGTCAGAGCACAGGGTAGGGCAGTGTGAGCAGAACCAGCGGTGTCGTTTGACTTAGCAAATGAGGATCGGATGTCGTCGACCTTTTCAAAATGGTTGACAAAGTCATCTGCAGAGAGGAGGAGGGGGGGGGGAGGAGGATTCAGGAGGGAGGAGAAGGTGGCAAAGAGCTTCCTAGGGTTAGAGGCAGATGCTTGGAATTTAGAGTGGTAGAAAGTGGCTTTAGCAGCAGAGACAGAAGAGGAAAATGTAGAGAGGAGGGAGTGAAAGGATGCCAGGTCCGCAGGGAGGCGAGTTTTCCTCCATTTCCGCTCGGCTGCCCGGAGCCCTGTTCTGTGAGCTCGCAATGAGTCGTCGAGCCACGGAGCGGGAGGGGAGGACCGAGCCGGCCTGGAGGATAGGGGACATAGAGAGTCAAAGGATGCAGAAAGGGAGGAGAGGAGGGTTGAGGAGGCAGAATCAGGAGATAGGTTGGAGAAGGTTTGAGCAGAGGGAAGAGATGATAGGATGGAAGAGGAGAGAGTAGCGGGGGAGAGAGAGCGAAGGTTGGGACGGCGCGATACCATCCGAGTAGGGGCAGTGTGGGAAGTGTTGGATGAGAGCGAGAGGGAAAAGGATACAAGGTAGTGGTCGGAGACTTGGATGGGAGTTGCAATGAGGTTAGTGGAAGAACAGCATCTAGTAAAGATGAGGTCGAGCGTATTGCCTGCCTTGTGAGTAGGGGGAGGTGAGAGGGAGAGGTCAAAAGAGGAGAGGAGTGGAAAGAAGGAGGCAGAGAGGAATGAGTCAAAGGTAGACGTGGGGAGGTTAAAGTCGCCCAGAACTGTGAGAGGTGAGCCGTCCTCAGGAAAGGAGCTTATCAAGGCATCAAGCTCATTGATGAACTCTCCGAGGGAACCTGGAGGGCGATAAATGATAAGGATGTTAAGCTTGAAAGGGCTGGTAACTGTGACAGCATGGAATTCAAAGGAGGCGATAGACAGATGGGTAAGGGGAGAAAGAGAGAATGACCACTTGGGAGAGATGAGGATCCCGGTGCCACCACCCCGCTGACCAGAAGCTCTCGGGGTGTGCGAGAACACGTGGGCGGACGAAGAGAGAGCAGTAGGAGTAGCAGTGTTATCTGTGGTGATCCATGTTTCCGTCAGTGCCAAGAAGTCGAGGGACTGGAGGGAGGCATAGGCTGAGATGAACTCTGCCTTGTTGGCCGCAGATCGGCAGTTCCAGAGGCTACCGGAGACCTGGAACTCCACGTGGGTCGTGCGCGCTGGGACCACCAGATTAGGGTGGCCGCGGCCACGCGGTGTGGAGCGTTTGTATGGTCTGTGCAGAGAGGAGAGAACAGGGATAGACAGACACATAGTTGACAGGCTACAGAAGAGGCTACGCTAATGCAAAGGAGATTGGAATGACAAGTGGACTTACACGTCTCGAATGTTCAGAAAGTTGAGCTTACGTAGCAAGAATCTTATTGACTAAAATGATTAAAATGATACAGTACTGCTGAAGTAGGCTAGCTGGCAGTGGCTGCGTTGTTGACTTTGTAGGTTAGCTGGCAGTGGCTGCGTTGTTGATTCGGGGGCTCACAATCAAATGCCAGCTGTATTATCTCCCAAGAGAATTTTCTTTAGTTATAGTCACGGCCATGTATATCCCCTCTCAAGCCGATACCTCAGTGGCCCTTAAGGAACTTCACTGGACTTTATGCAGAAAGGAAACCATATATCCTGCATTTATTGTAACTAGGGATTTTAGCAAAGCAAATTTGAGGAAAAGGCTGCCTAAATTCTATCAGCATATCAACCGTAGTACTCACGCTGCTAAAACACTTGACCACTGTTGACCAACTTCCGGGATGCATGCAAGGTCCTCCTCCGCCCTCGTTTCGGAAAATCTGACCACGACTTCATTTTGCTCCTCCCTTCCTATAGGCAGAAACTCAAACAGGAAGTACCCGTGCTAAGGACTATTCAACGCTGGTCTCACCCATCAGAATCCACACTTCAAGATGTTTTGATCATGCGGACTGGGATATGTTCCGGGTAGCTTCCGATAATAATATTTACGAATACAAAGAGACTGTGACTGAGTTTATCAGGAAGTGTATAGGAGATGTTGTACCCACTGTGACTACTAAAACCTACGCTAACCAGAAACCGTGGATAGATGGCAGCATTCGCAACGCTCGCACACGCGACTTGAGCGGTGAGGTCAGCATGCTAGAACATAGCTGTCATTTTAAGAACACAAGTCTCTGGCCTCACGTGAATTAATGGATTTGAGGGTTAAGCTATCATTCAAATGAAACCTTTGTGAGATGGTGATTCATTGACATTATCCAGTCAAAAAGTGTTTCCTTTTCCATATTTGCCGTCTAACAAAATAATTCTCCCTCAGAGATATACTTTGATAAATAACTACTCCAGGTTGTCATCTATTATGTCATCTATCGGCAGACACGTAGTATACCCAAATTCATTGAGATTTGTCTGAAGAGCGGAAACGGTACATGTAGCCACGGTTATTGTCCCAGGTCCAATGATTTCAATACAATATACAATATTGTGCAGTGTAGATGGTACTAATATTGTGTGTGTGTGTGTGTGTGTGTGTGTGTGTGTGTGTGTGTGTGTGTGTGTGTGTGTGTGTGTGGAAAAAATTTGGAAAAAAGTTAGGCGTTTTGATGACTGAATTTTCGTTTTTTTTTGTTAGCCAAACGTGATGAACAAAACGGAGCGATTTCTCCTACACAAATAATATTTTTGGAAAAACTGAACATTTGCTATCTAACTGAGAGTCTCCTCATTGAAAACATCCGAAGTTCTTCAAAGGTAAATGATTTTATTTGAATGCTTTTCTTGTTTTTGTGAAAATGTTGCCCGCTGAATGCTAGGCTTAATGCTATGCTAGCTATCAATACTCTTACACAAATGCTTGTTTTGCTATGGTTGAAAAGCATATTTTGAAAATCTGAGATGACAGTGTTGTTAACAAAAGGCTAAGCTTGAGAGCCAGCATATTTATTTCATTTCATTTGCGATTTTCATGAAATAGTTAACGTTGCATTATGGTAATGAGCTTGAGGCTATTTTTGACTCTAGTTTCAAGAGTCAAGTGTCTCACCTGTGTGAGCGCCTCGGTGGTGTTCCAAAGAAGTGCCTTTGCAGAAGTGGCACAATTCTCGGTTATCGGGGCGTTACGTGTCACAATTGGACTGGACATGTTTACGTGCCAGATAGAACAAGTGAGCGCGACCAAGAGCAGCCAATCGGCAAAATCTGACAGGTGCAAGAAGAGGATAGAACAGTCTTAAAACTAACACTTTCTATACAAATACATTTGTCAATAATATGCGCACTATATTTTTTTCCAGAAGCTTTTGCAATATTCCCATGCAGGATTTTTTAGAAATACGTTATCCTAACCTATTCTAAGTCAAATAAATAAGCTATTTTATAACAATTTCGCTAGAAGAAAAAGAAAGACTGTAGGTTATGCATAAAGCTTGGTTTTTGGCAGCATGGTATTAACAATGTTTATCCTTGGTTTATCCAAATAATTTTGTGTGTCTTGCTTCACCTCTGTGTTTTTATACCTTCCTGGGCACTATAACAATGCTTGCCAATATACATAAAGTAATTCAGGTAACATAATCTCACTATCTGTAATTTTCCTAGATGCCAGAGATATAAAAAAGGGGTCTGTTTTGACAGAGTGGAACTTGAATTAACATTGGCTGGAGTTGAGTTGATTGTATCTGATGTTTTGGTTGTGGCCACTATTACGAACTACAGTAGGTAGTTTCTCACATCCATGATTCAGTATGGGCTTTCACTATGGCCAAAACTTAATTACATACAGTAAGTGTTTGGAGCCTTGTGGTGCAAGGTGTGGAAGGAGGGGAGAAACAACCTGTTTAGCACAGAAATAACTTGCTGCTGTATTTTCAGGCCTATATTCAGCGAAGCTATGTCATAGCATTAATGCCTAATTTTATTATGTGATTTTTGACATCCATAGAAGAAAACAACTAGTAGGCTTCCGCTACCCTAAGTTTGACCTTATTTTGAGGTTTGTATTTGCATGTTTTATGTGTTTTATTTATTAAGAGGTACATGTAGGCAAATGTAGCCTTCTTTGGTCCCTCAAGCAACCTTCTGTACCATTCATTAATTCATTTAAACTGTTCATGTCTCATCTGCGGAGTTAGATCTGGTTCATATAGCTACCAAGACTGACCACGACCAGTGAACCAATAACAACACTTAAACGTTTATTTATCATTTTCATCTCTGTACACAAAACGTTGTATGATTTCTGAATGCTGCAGAATACGTTTGAATGAGTTTTAGTATAATCTGATGGAGAAAAAAATGCAAAAGACCTGCTAGAAAATGACATTCTCCAAATGCTGAAGATTGACTAATCATAGTGAACACCGATGACCATCATCTACAACCAGGCAATGAGGCATCCAAGTCTCCTTCCAGCACAGAATGTGTATTTAGTCAGCCGAGACTGACCAGCTATCGCTTTACAAGTGTCAAGATCAGTCAGCTCAGACATCTTTAGTTCTTAATCATTGGGATCATTACTTTGTCAATAATATTTTACTGTGGACTAGCATTAGGGTCACAAAGCAGGGAATGATTGACGTTTGGGGCGTCCTAAAAATATTGGACTAAACCAATGTTAATATTTGGAACACGGATGTTAAGTAAGATTAGTTATTTAAACCCTGCCACAAAGAACACTAAAAAGACTCTTAGCTTTCACTTCACCTATAGTGCAGACAGAAAATAAGGTCAATGCAATCTGTCTTTAAATTTGGCAAAATCAAGGGTCAACCAGTAAATCTTCAGAACATCAGCATGTTAAAGCAGGTGGAATTAAGCAACAACAGCTGTACTACATCCACGTGTGTCTAAATGATTCATACAAGAGCTGTGCAGTTGCCGCACAGTTTATATCCTGGGAAGCCTAGGAGCTCATTCCTTAGCAACGGCACAAACAACTACAATATGTTGTCAATAGATATAGCTATGCAGTGTGTTGAGTATTCTACAAAGCACACGACTAGCTGAGCAGGGCAACAAACAGAACTCTAGTCATCTTCTGTGATCAAGACGTGGTTTATGACTGGGGACTGGACTTTTGCCTGACCACTTAAAACTCAGGGCCCTATGTGACTCCCGGGAGGGTGGGGTCCTCTAGTAGTGGACGGGAGCCCTGACAAGCTAAAGCATGTCCAGGATTGGTCCAGCCTAGTACTAACATACCTGAATCACCTAATCAACTAAGCATCAAAAGATATTGATGAGTTGAATCAGCTGTGAAAGTGCTGGGCTGGAACAAAAGCCTGCATGCCTTATTGGTGTCCAGGACCAGGGTTGTTGACCACTGCTCTGTGGTGGTTGTGGTTGTCATGTGACGTGGTTGATGATGGGGACAGGTGGCCGGGGTTTTATTTGGAGAGGGTTTTCTCTGCCATGTGTCTCTGCTGGCTCTGAGCATGCCTGTGACAAAAAAAGAACAACAAATAACAGTTACGTTAAAGAATGCATGGGAAAAGTCCTCCTTAGATAAAACATTTTAGAAAGGATGCAATGGTGACCTGTTTTCAGAAGAATGCCTTTTTAAATTTCAGAATGTATTTTTAAACTGAGACATTCCATGGCATTTAAAAATATATATATTATCTTAACTAGGCAAGTCAGTTAAGAACAAATTCTTATTTTCAATGACAGCCTAGGAACAGTGGGTTTAACTGCCTGTTCAGGGGCAGAACACGACAGATTTGTACCTTGTCAGCTTGGGGATTTGAACCTTTCGGTTACTAGTCCAACGCTATAACTACTAGGCTACCCTGCCGCCCCATTTGACCTCCAGGACAAACAGAGGCCTATTGTTATTTGCGTTAGTGGTGTCGGTGCTCAGGTGTGTGTGTGTGTATATATATATATTAATACATGTATGTGTGTGTGTGCTTCTGTGGTCATAGTACTGGGTATGAAAGGGGCTCTCCACCTGGTCATGTCCTCTACGTCCACCAGCATGGCGTCCTGCTCCACATGAAGCTCATCTCTCATCAGCAACAGCTGCACCAGCTCCTCATTCAGGCCTGCAACGTCATCCCATTTTGTTGTTGTTTTATCTCAACATCCTCACAGCACCAGAACAGCAGAGTTATGACGGTGGTGATGAAGGCAGATTGTGTCTGTACGTAAGTGTGTTTAGTGTAGCGTTTGTGTGCATACGTGTGTGTGTGTGCTTGTGTGTACTCACTCTGTATTTGTGAGTGCAGATCGTTGGTGATGACCTGGAGCTGGCCCAGGCTCATGTCCCTCATGTCGCCCCTCCTCAGACTCCTCTTCATCAGACCCTCACTGATGTGGGGCAGGTGGGGCAGCTGCACACAGAGAGACCCAGGGATAACGTTAGAACAATGTTAAATAGAAACCGGGGTCGCAGTCATTAGTCAGCAGAGTCATGTTGACCTAATGTTGAAGAGAGAAATAAGGACACTATAGATTGCGTATTTGGGGTTAGGGTTATTAGACGCAACCCACTGGGCACACACTGGTTGAATCAACTTTGTTTCAACGTAATTTGTCAACGTATTGTGACGTGGAATCAATGTGGGAAATACATTGGATTTGAAAAAAAGTAATCAACCAGCACTGTTTTCTTCTCATTTCAACCAGCGTTGTTAGGGTAAAACTTCAACTTGATTTAACCTGACTAAGAGGTTGTTACATCAATGTCATTTACAAATAATCATCAGAACTATGTATGTGCTGAAATTGCGTTGAAAATTCTATGTGTAAATGTAAAAAATATTTACCCTATATACTGTATATTGGGGTGGTTGAAATTATGTTGAATTTCATATTTAATTAGACATGTTTTATTTGACCTTGATAGTAAAACAGAATGCTTGACTCAACGTCATTGTTTCAACTTTGTCCTATCAACCTAAATAAAGAGGTGCAATAAAATGAGACGCCTCAGTTCAATGTTTCCCGCCTGAACAGTGACTCCTACTGGTACATGAGAGGTAATGCACTCCAAAGAGAACAAGTCCACCATCCAGACACCTAGCTCTATGTACACTGCTTAGCTTTAGGAAACTAACTGTGTTGGGGTCAGCTGGGTTATCACTGCAACAGATTCAGACATTGATCAGATTACATACTAATTTGCATAGACTACCTAATAACATTTAGTAGTTGAAAAGTAATCCCTATAGCTTTTCTTACACAAGCTGTATGTGAAAATACATTCAGAGTGAGATTGGGTTTATGTGGGCTACATTGGCATCTGATTGGCCCAAAGGACACCATTTAATGTGTGCTGTCATTCGTCAATGGTTGATTGGATCTTTGGAAGTTTAGACGTACTTGCCATTATCCCAAATGATTCATAATAAACCTTACCTTTGGATATTGTGTTGTATATATGTTATTCATAATATAGCCTACAGTATATGTACTATCCAAGCAGAAGATAACTTCCCCTTCAAATGTTGATATTTGGTTGCATTCACAATTCAATATCCAGTTTGTCCACAAATGAATGATTGATATGTTGGATTCACATCTGCATCTCAACCCTCAAGTTAAAAAAATAGCACTACACCAAATCTAACTTTAAATTCACTTCAAATAAAGTTTGGTTTGATTGAGTCCTATTCTCCGACTTCCATTTTTGGTTGAGTTGGAGAACCAACAGATTAATAACTTGCAGATTAAAGACAATATCCAAAGGTAAAGTTTCTTATTAATATCATGAATTTGGAATCCTATTTATAGGGCTAATGGTAACTACTTCTAACTGTCCAAAATTCCAATCAGCCGTGGAAGAAACATAAACCCAACCTCACTCTGAATTTACTTTCGCATACAGCCTGTGCAAGAAAAGTAGAAGCGTTATTTAGGTAGTCTACACACATGAGTATGGAAGCGGATCAATATTTTTAATGTGTTGACATGATAGCTCAGCTGAAAGGAACAGGGTACATACTGTACGGGTAGCCATCTGGATGTCAGACTTGTTCTCACTGAAGTGATTTACCCCTCTCAGTGCACGCCAGTCAAGTTCTTCCACACCAATCTCAACAATCAATTTCTCACTTTGTGCACGGGGGCATTGTCATGAGGAAACAGGAAAGGGCCTTCCCCAAACTGTTGCCACAAAGTTGGAAGCACAGAATCGTCTAGAATGTCATTGTATGCTGTAGTGTTAAGATTTCCCTTCACTGCAACTAAGGGGCCAAGCACAAACCATGAAAAATGGCCCCAGACCATTATTCCTCCTCCACCAAACTTTACAGTTGGCACTATGCTTTTAGGCAGGTAGTGTTCTCCTGGCATCCGCCAAACTCAGATTAGTCCGTCGGACTGCCAGATGGTGAAGCGTGATTCAGCAATCCAGAGAACACGTTTCCACTGCTCCAGAGTCCAATGGCGGCGAGCTTTACACCACTCCAGCCGACGCTTGGCATTGAGTATGATGATCTTAGGCTTGTGTGCGGCTGCTCGGCCATGGAAACCCATTTCATGAAGCTCCCAACGAAAAGTTATTGTGCCGACGTGGCTTCCAGAGGCCGTTTGGAACTCAGTAGTGAGTGTCGCAACCGAGGACAGGACAGATTATTTCAGCACTCGGCGGTCCCGTTCTGTGAGCTTGTGTGGCCAACCACTTCGCGGCTGAGCCGTTGTTGCTCCTAGACGTTTCCACTTCACAATAACAGCACTTACAGTTCTAGCAGGGCAGGAATTTGACCAAACTGACTTGTTTGGACTGTGACATCCTATCCAATTCTTTGATCGGGAGTCCCATAGGGCGGCGCACAACTGGCCCAGCGTCGTCTGAGTTTGGCCGGGGTAGGCCGTCATTGTAAATAAGAATTAGGTCTTAACTGACGTGCCTCATTAAATAAAGGTTGTTGTTTTTTTAAATGTATTGAAAAAAATGAGGGTGCCACGTTAAAAGTCACTGAGCTCTTTAGTAGGGCCATTCTACTGCGTGGGTGAAATAGCCTAATCCACTCATTTGAAGGGGTGTCTACATACTTTTGTATATATAGTGTACATTCATTGTAATGTATATTTCAACCACCCAATCCTATATTATATATATATATATTGTATAGGATGAAAATATGTTTTATTTTTTTCTATGTTTAGTTGATATAGCAAAATGTTAGTTAGGTTAAGTCAATGTATTTACATTGAAGTTTTACCCTAATTTCAATGTTAACCATGCTGGTTGAAATGAGATGAAAACAGTACTGGTTATTACTTTTTATATTTTGCACGTTGATTCCACGTCACAATACGTTGACAAATCACATT